>NW_027437196.1:30990000-31230000 GCF_033239565.1 Halichoeres trimaculatus | reverse complement strand
ATTCCTAGGTTCCCTATTCATCCTCTATGAGGGATTTTTCGCCGTTTTTGGCCAAAAAGTCGGGCAAAATTTGGCGAATCTGTAAAAAAAAATCATAGCACACCGATCCCGGTCACGTCGCACGTTTTGATGTATAATTTGCGGGGTTTTCTCAAAGCTCCAGGATGGTTAGCGAATCAAAATTTTGTCCGGAAGATGAAGAAGTTGAAAAAGGCGAAATGGAAGAGCATTAGGGGCTTGTGGCTTTGCCCACGAGCCCCTCTCCTGCATAGCTTGCTAAGCAGGAGAGGGGCTCGTTCGAAGCCCCTAATTAGCACCTGTTGTAAAACATTGCCCCGGGGATCACCACAGTCTTCTTTTGACACCTGAGTGCTGCACATTTCTAGAATATTTCAGGAGTCCTGAAAAAAGTCTGAAAAGTGATCACATGTAGATGTCAGCCTCCCTCAATGGCCGAGGTAAACAGCTAGGTTAACTCTCTACTACAAGTGGAAATCCATCAATAAAAAGACACTTCACACTAATTTAAACACAATCTGTACACTGGAAGTAGTCAAGCAGATGAGACATGTCTGAGGTGTATGCAGGGACGCGAGAAGCCATTTATACCAAGGGGGGCTGTACTAGGGGATACTAACGCCTGTGTGCATGAGCGTGTGCACGCACGAAAAATCAGGTCTTTTTCTTCTTTTTTTTGGTTTTCTACGGGTTCTTATTGAGCCTGCAGACAGCTAAATAACCAGACGTTTTGTGCCAACAAATCGGGGTTTATTTTAAACCAATTAAACAAAATATTATTGCACCACAGTCCAGGCTGACAGTCTCTCTGGGTCTCACTCTCTTCTACCCATCTTGACCACAAAGGCACACACGTGACGTGTCTGGAAGGAGAGGGGGTCAGAGAGACAAAGAGCGCATTCTATCAGTGTCTAGGAAACACTTCCAGCCTTAATGACACTTCAACAATACAAAACGATCAAGATCAAAACCCCGTGTATCGTTCTCCTCGGTTAAAAAAAGAAAATTAAATACAGTTTTTTCCCCTTTTCCACCTTCAGCGGGTGCTGCAGCACCCTCAGCACCCCACTTCTCACGTCTCTGGGTAAATGTATGCAGGGCATTTCTAATCCCCCTCGAGGCATCAGGATCAGATCAGAGTGATCACTCTCCTCTTTTCTCTTTTCTATACCAACTTCTCTCTCCATCTGTCTCCTCTCATCCTGTCTGCCATTTCTCCTTTCTTGGATCCTGCTGATGACTGACAGAAACACTTGAAATGCCACTTGTTTGATAAGTGACAATTTTCAGAGCAATTACTCCCATAAATGTCAACCATTGTTGTTTTTTAAAAAGGGAATCTGAATTATCACTTTTCTACTTAATTGCTTTGGCTTTTTTGGAGGAGCTGTTTGTCAGGGAAGAAACAACTTTATCTTCTGGAAAGTGAGAGTTTTATGAGCATAGGAAAACTTTCTACTCACACATCTCTTCAAGTCATATTTAACCACACACACACACACACACACACACACACACACACACACACACACACACACACACAAACACACACACACACACACACACACACACACACACACACACACACACACACACACACACAAAAAGGAAGGAAAACTACTGAAGTTGACTCTTTCTCTCCTGTCTTAACACCTGTCATCAGTGCCCTCAGTTTATCATCCAGGACGTCATTCCTTTATTGGTCAGACCTATTGGACCTCAGTATCAGCTCCTCTTGGCTTTTGGGTGGGGTGACAGTACCCATCATGCCCTCTGATGGCAGAACAAACTGCATATGAACCATCTTTAATCATCTACTGATTATTGGGCAACAATACTGTCTCAACTCTTCAGGGCTCCACAGGAGAGCGAGGCTTTCCAGGGATGCCGGGGGCCACTGGGCTGCAAGGGTTCAAAGGTCACAAGGTAAGTGTCTACATTTACAAGCATATATGTGGATACATTCATAGATATTCATGGATTTATTTGTGCTTAATGAAGTCTTTGATGGCTGCAGGGACAGCACTTCTTTACTGGCTTGGCTGTCTGGAGTTTTATATGCTGCTGAAGTGTTGACAGCTTAACACATACACTTGTTAATAATTTATTCATGTGTTGCCAAGATGGCATGATAAACTTCAATGGGGCTGAAGGTTGTCCTTCACACTTCAAAAGTAGTAAGTACCGAATGAGACATCATGACCCAGCCTGGTTAACATGCTGTGTTATGTGTTTATTAACAGGGTGCTGTCAACATAACATTAATGCTTGAGGTTATAATTCCTCACACAGCTTCCAGTAACTCCCCAAATTCACACATAAAGCGCACTGCGTCGCACTGCCCCACAGTCAATCTAGTCATTGCAATCACATAGCCATTTGCTGTGGTCAACCGGCACCACAATCTCCAATAGCTGTGTGCAGCTGTTACGCTGTGAGTCTATTTTTGCTGGTGTGCGCTGAAGAAAGGCGTCGATCAATAAAGCCTCCAGATCAGAAATATAGAAAGTATGTTCTGTTTTTAATCCAATTTATCTTCACAGCTTCTCATGATGTTAATCAGCCCAAATGTAAATCCCCTATGTAACATTACACCCCACTCTATCTTTATAGCTGCACTGTCTCTATTCCACCACAAGAGGGCAGCAGAGCTGTAAAAACATAACCCCCTATGATCACCATGGAGGATTTGTACCCTCTGTTGTCTTCTTTAATTGTATCTGACTGAGTGTGATGGAGGTACCCTTTCTGTGTGTGTAACTTAGCCCCCCCCCCCCCCCCCCCCCCCCCCCCCCCCCACACACACACACACACACACACACACACACACACACACACACACACACACACACACTCACACAAACACTCCTCAGACTTTCATTCTGAATCAACAACCACTCACCATCTTAATGGCATTGCATATACTCAAAAACAAACAAAAACAAACAAAAACAACAACAAAAAAAATCAGCATGGGTGTATTTTCAAATAACACGTCAAACATGTTACTTCAGCTAGATTATTTTATGTTTAGTGGTTAAATATGTACTGATTTTTTGAATGAACATGATTTTATCATGCCACCTTTATTCCATTAAAACAAACCAAGTAAAGTCAACTAATGTTGACTGACTGTGTTGTTTCAACATTATTAAATTACCTTCATTTAGCAAGACTTAAATTTGTTAAACCAACTAATTGTAAATATTGTTGTGTGAACAAAGAAATAACTTGTTGAAAGGACATAATAAAATTATGGAAATAATTTCAAAATCATGTGTTATTGTGATGCGCATATTCATCAAAACTTCAAGACTGTTTTATGCAAACCAGTGGCGGCTGCTGGTCAGTCAAGGAGGGGACGCTAATTTTATCCCGGCCTACATCATAAATTTGTTTATTTATTTAAATATATATTCTACCCTCCATGCCAGCTTGCGAGCAGCTGGAGCGTGAGACTTCGACAGGCTGTAAGTCTGAGCGACAGGGGGAGCAGCTATGAGGAGCCAACAGGGACATTATTCAGGATTACTTTTCACACACAGATATAAAACTATACATATTCACACATTATAGTAAAAATCTTACACACACAACTGAAATGCTCTCACACACACTACTGAAATGCTCTCATACACACTACTGAAACGCTCTCATACACACTACTGAAACGCGGTCATGTGAGATTGTCCAAACATTATGCAGAAGCCCAGCGTCCAGGCCAGCCCAGATTCTGAACAAAAGATGAAGGAATTCTGGCGTATACACAGCAGTACATATCACCACTTTTTTGGGGGGACATTTTAGGGGAAGCTGAGCTTCCCTTGTAGTCTTAGAGCAATCGCCACTGGATCAGAGTATCCAGTCATTTCAAAATAAAGCTCCATCTTCTGGCCCTTGATCATTAAATCTTAATGGTGAAAAACTTCATAATTACATACGACACAACACATTCTTTGTATAAGGACACCAACAGAAAGGAGAAGGACTGAAGCTGCTGAAGTTTGGGGAGGACCAGGTGAGTTTAATATACTTATTAATCACCATGCAAGTTTAGTGTCATGATGGGATTCCTACATGTGGTTCTCCTGTGATCTTGTGATCTTGGGTATCCAGCTGCTACGGTTGTTGCCTCGCGCTGCAGGGCGCTCCAGAGACACATCCAGTATGAAAAAAACTTGGCCCTGCACAGCGCGGCACTCATGCTTTATGTGTGAATTAGGGGTCAAAGAGTGTGAGAGTGTGAGACCTGTTCTGATAGTTGTTGTTGTATCTTTAGGGGGAGAGAGGAGAGCCCGGCCCTAAAGGTCACCAGGTACTGTGCCACTTTTTACCACCTACGTTAAAGCCCAGTTTCCACTGAGTGGTTCAGTTTGGTTCGTCTTAGTACAGCATGTGTGTTGTGCTGTTTCCTTTGACTAAAATCAGGACAGGTTCCTGAATTAGCAACCTGTAGTGTTCCACTTGGGACCCTTCTGTTGGGGTACCACACATAATGATCTGACCCCAGAAGGTGGAGCTATGAACACTGCAGTCCATTAATTGGTGGAAAGAATCATCACTCCTTTGTGACAGTGGTAATAAAGAACAACACATAATGCTTCCATGTCTAAATCTCCAGTCCACTCCCTGAAGAGAACTTTCTTTTGGTTTGCAAAATGGTGGTTTTTTTATTTACTGTGTCAAGCTTTTCTTCTTTGTAGGATTTATTAGTGGGTTACACTGTGTCACATTGCTATGCCGCCATGTTATTATGTAACTGATGTGGCTATCGGCATCCAGCTTGCGCGCTGCCTACCAAGAAGGGTACTGTTGGCTGTGGGAAAACATACCGGAACAGGCTTTACTGATCCAACCCTTACCAAACTGTACGGATCCATACCGGGCTGCTTGGTGGAAACAGGGCCTAAGAGTAGCATGCACTTGGTCAGGAGAACATACTATAAATGTGTGGTTATGGAAAATTCAACTCTGAGCAAGAAAAACAGAACAGTAAGTCCTCAACTCTCCCTTGGTGAAAAAGCTGCAGCTTCCAGGTCAACGACTCTGTGCTTCAAAATAACTCAATCGAGGTTCCCCATTTCTGGAGGCGTCCTTGCAGCTTGTAATGCTCCGATTTGACTTTAAAACCAGCCGGGGAGCACAGAAGTGCACTAAAGGCACCATCACACTGGCCATCCAAACAGTGCCATACTCGAGCACAATTGCTGGTCCTGGCTAATGCTCACACTTTACATGCAGCATACATATGAACACGCTTACAACTTGTGCTGCAGATTTCCCACATTTCTGCTCTTTCACTGATATGCAGCCTTTCCCTGCATGAACACATCAATACATCAGCACATGCGCATTAGCACGGCACAATGTCATCCTGTTGTACTTCTACCATTGTGAACACACATTAGTCACATTAGTCTGAAAGCCAACAATCAAAGCAAGTGATGATTGATCTGATTCAGCTACTTGCTTTAACGCGTGCAAATGGGAGACGTAGAGAAGGGGAGCAGTGTGTGTATGTGTATGTGTGTGTGTGTTCGTGTATGTGTGTGTGAGCTGCTGCAAGACGCAGTTGGAAAAGACACACACAAGATAAAAAGTCAGGTTTGTTAAAGGTCACCACCAGCCAATTCCTACCCCCTCTCTCCACGGGTTTCTCTCATTGGCTGCTAGTGGTAATCATGACCTTTTCTTCACTCACACACCCAGGATGAAGACATGGACCAGCACACAGTAGTACATACACACCTATACTGACACACTGGTTGTTGCACACATTTAATCTTACCCTTTCTCTCTCTGTCTCTCTCACACACGCACACACACGCACACACACGCACACACACACACACACACACACACACACACACCTATACAGGTTACGGTGGTTTATCGGGGCACTTTTCTCAAACCGGCCCAGTGGTGGTTTACGGGGACCCACCTTTCCCTTTGTCCTAGAGAGGTGCAACAAAGAAAACACTGATCCAAAAAAATTGAGAAAAATTCCTGTCTATTTATGAGTTAAATATTGCGAAAGAATCTCAAGCTATGATCACCTGACATTTCACAGGACTACGAGGACGGGGCGGGAGGAGGCGTTTCCTAGCACAGTGGTGACTCATAGGGACACCCCGGTTTATTGGGACGTATACCACACACATACACAATCTGGACAAAACCCTGGTTTGTAAGAACTACCCTGGTTTGACTGGACACTACCCACACACGCACATGTACACACAAAAAGGACAGAGGCATGGTTTGTAAGGACTTCACTGGTATAACAGGGCACTAACCATACACACAAATATACACACACAATCAGGACAAAACCCTTGTTTGTGAGGACTACACTGGTATAACAGGGCACTAACCATACACACAAATATACACACACAATCAGGACAAAACCCTTGTTTGTGAGGACTACACTGGTATAACAGGGCACAAACCATACACACAAATATACACACACAATCAGGACAAAACCCTTGTTTGTGAGGACTACACTGGTATAACAGGGCACTAACCATACACACAAATATACACACACAATCAGGACAAAACCCTTGTTTGTGAGGACCTCACTGGTATAACAGGGCACAAACCATACACACAAATATACACACACAATCAGGACAAAACCCTTGATTGTGAGGACTACACTGGTATAACAGGCCACTTACCATACACACACACAATCAGGACAATCCTTTGCTTGTGAGGACCATACTGGTTTAACAGGCCACTAACCATGCACACATCAGGACAAAACCCTTGTTTGTGAGGATCCTACTTGTTCAACTGAACATTTAGATGGTAGTCTTATGTAGCAAATCTTTTACTCAAAAAGTACTACAGCATTAGCGCCACAAGTACATCTTTGAAGGGTAAATCAGGAGTTCATCTGGATGAATCTGTCTCCATTTAGCACATTGCCTGCAGTCATGTTAGGCCAGTAGTTTGAGTGACACTGCAGACAAAATATTTTTAAGTGACCGATCAACATGGGTACAAGAAGAATGCAGGCTGGCATTGGTACCTCAGTCATCTGAATTTTCAACAAATGCCCAGAGGACATCATTCATCATTTTACTTCACTGTAAGGCACAGAAAGTGCTCTGGTGCAGAGAGAAATGCTCCCCAAAAGTAAAAGTAAAATCAGCATAAGATCCCCATTAGGTGCCTCCCATTGGCCACAAACATCTATGAGCGCGGTCACACTGGCCATCCAAAACGTGCCTAAGCACGATTGCCCCCATGCAGCGCTGTTCCCCAGCCAGTACGGCCAGCGGTCACACTACCCCAATATGAACCAGACTTTAGCGAGTATCACAGACGCTAACAGCCCGCCTTCGTCATCGTGAAGCATCTGTTTACATGAAGTGTGATCTCATTAGAGTCAGCACAATGAGAAAAAGAGAGCACTGCTACAACTTTAGAGACTTTTGGACTTATGGTGAGTCGTTTTCGCCCGACACAGCCCTCACCACCGCTTTGTTTAAAATGATTGTGGTGAGATGCGCTCGTGGTGATTATACGTAATGGATCGCACGTGCTGTCCGTGTGCTTGTGCTCGTGCATGAAGTAAACCGTGCCGGAGCCCACCCCTTCGAAGCGTGCTGAAACACAGAAGGGAATCGTGCTTGAGCACGGCACAGTTGCGGTCACACTGGCCTATTCAAACGTGCTTTACGGCTGAAGCGTGCTTAGGCACGGCACGATTGGCCAGTGTGACCGCGTCCTTAGTCCCTCCCATATATATCATTTGTAGGAGAAGAGCTGCCAGTATTCTAAAGAACCCCTCTCACCTTGCCTATAGACAGTTGACTGCCCTCCCCTTAGGAAAAAGGCAGTGCAGCATCAGGACCAAAACAGCCAGCCTTCTAACAGCTACTCACAGAGGTTTTCAGAACGCTCAACCCTGCAAAACATCACACACATCCAACAAGGTTTATTTATTTTAAATTTCATATTTTTATGTCGGCAATTTAAGATTTACATAATTCTTTTTTTATTGCTATTACTTTTTCTGCTGCTTTTATGTGACCCTCAGTACTAATTTCCTTCCCTTTTTTAATCTTTGTCCTGGAATGACAATAAATACACCTTAAATGAGACGTGACAACTGCTGGTTTTACTGAGTATTAAACTGTATACAACAGCAGGGAATGTCCACAGTAAGAATCGTACAACTGTACAACAATGTAGTAAAGTACAACTGTTAAAACATACAAACTTAAAACCTTGTGCTCTTAACTGAAGGCCCCGGTTATTTACAAAATCCCAAATATTAAAGACTTCTGTTTTCTAAAACTGGGTGTTCAGTAATCTTACATTGTTGGCGCTCCATCTTGCTAGCTTTCTCTTTTCAATGTGTGTCATGAAGTGTTTCATCACAGCACTGATTTTGTTCTTGCTTCATGGTCTTTTCACACATTTTTCTGGATTTCATCTCTGTCAATCAGAAGAACATGCAATATGTTAAGATTGAAGAAAATAGTCGTTCAATGTATTTTTTTAAAATAACATTTCAGCTACTAAAATATAGATTCATTATGTTATCTACAAAAGTCAAGCACTGTGATTGTTTAATTAAAATCAAAGTGAAAATAGATTATTGTGATGACACTTGGAATAACCTTAACAGCTGTGCATTTCTGGTCTTGGTGTACCACATGACTGCATTACTGACTGCAACATTGCTTTCCCTCAGATGCGCAAAAAAAGTTTTCTGCTTATCAAAGTAATGTGCTTTCAATAGTAACCATAGCAATTCTTGAAAAAGCCACATGAAAAAACAAACATCATATTTATTTGGCTACCAAGGACTGTTAGGGCAGAAATGTGTCTGTGACATGATATGTACTAAACTGAACTACACTTGAAGTTTTCTATAAACATTTTCTTATTTAACTGTGTTAACTAAATTAAGTTTAATCATCTGAGAATTAATGGAATGAATGGATGAATTCCAACCTTTGGAGCTGACGGCATCGGTCTTGGTTGCAAACTTTTCTTTTGTCCTGGAGAAGCAAGAAATGCTACTGTTAGAATAGCCAGTACAAACTTCAAACCACTTTTGGGGACATTCATTCTAAAAACAAACCACTTTACTGAAATAAAGCTGCAACTTGAACTTGACTCTGAAAGTATTTGTAGATGTGAAGAGACACCTCTTATTTAGGTAGACTAGATACACTCCTACAGTTTCATTTAGCAGATGCTTTTGCCCAAAGCAATGTACAACATAAGAAAGAATTTGGACAGAAGGGAAAGCCTTAGTGCAGGGATGTCAAACTCGTGCCATGGAGGGCCAAGAGGCTGCAGGTTTTCTTTCCAACCACAAACTCCACCAGCTGATTTCACTGATTAGTCCCTGCTTTCTGCTTGAAGGTGAGGTAATTAGTGGAATCAGCTGGTGTAGTGTTTGGTTGGAAGGAAAACCTGCAGCCTCTTGGCCCTCCATGGCACGAGTTTGACATCCCTGCCTTAGTGTGATAAAGTGCTAAAAGTTATTTAGCTGCTGGTGCTGCAACTAAGTGAAAGAACCACAATTAATCACTGCAGCAATATCATACAACCTTCAACAACATTCAATGATCAGTGCTGTAAATTCACTAAGAGCTGGGTCCGAGACCGTCTGACTTATTCTACCCCTGAGGACAAAGAATGGGAGGTGCTTAAGTGTTCCCTAAACAGATGAGTCTTCACACATCTCAGAGTAGAAAGGGAGTCTGGCCAGAGAGCACCAGGTGTCTTTCACAAGCAGATTGTAGTGGGCGAGAAGGAGTGTAAACCTGGATGAGGGACTCCAGGTAGGCAGGAGCCGTTCTTGTCAATGTTTTGTAAGCCAGAAGAAGAGCTTTGAATTTTATTGAAGCTGCTACTGGAAGCCAGTGAAGAAGGATTATCAGCAGGGTGACGTGCTGTTTTGGGCTGGTTAAAGACCAGACGTGCAGAGGTTTAAATGTACACGCAGGGAGGCCTGCTAGAAGGGAGCTGCAAGAGTCCATGTGTGAAATCACACGGGCCTGTACCAGAAGCTGTGTGGCCTGTTGTGTAAGGTAGAGTCTGATCCTCCTAATATTACAGAGGGCATATTGACAAGATTGAGCAATCGAGGCGACATGAACCTTAAAGGTCAGCTGGTCATCAATCATGACACCCTGATTTCTGGCAGAGTTTGTGGACACAAGTTGATTGGAATAAAGCAGGACACTGATCTGTGGTTGAACCGAGGGACATGCTGGGAGGACAATGAGCTCAGTTTTGGACAGATTTAGCTAAGGGTGGTGCTCCTTCATCTATGTGGAGATATCAGCGAGACATACTGATATTTGAGCTGAGACAGTTATTTCATCAGGTGGACTAGACAGGAAAAGCTGAGTGGCTATACAGTGGTAAGAGAAGCCATGAGAGTGAATCATTGCACCAAGTGAGGTGGTGTATAAGGAAAAGAGTAGGGGACCAAGCACTGACCTCTGGGATACCCCTGTTGGTAAGCCATGTGAGTTAGACAATTCTCCTCTCCATGACACTCTGAAGTATCTGTCTGTGAGGTAGGACTTGAACCAAAACAGCACAGATCCTGGGATGCCAAGTTCAGAGAGTGTGGAGAAGAGGATTTGATCGTTAACTGTGTCAAAAGCAGCAGACAAGTCAAGCAGTAGTAGGACAGAGGACTGGCCAGCAGCTCAAGCCAGTCGCAATGATTCTGTGACTGACTGGAGTGCAGTCTCAGTGGAGTGGTCACAGCTGAGGCCAGATTTATAGGAGTCAATCAGGTTGTTTTTCAGCAGATGTTCAGAGACTTGGTTATAGACTGTTTGCTGGAGTATTTTTGACAGGAAGGGCTGAAGTGAGACTGGCTTGTAATTTTTAGCCTGGGCTGGGTTGAAATTTGGTTTCTTGAGCAGTGGGGTGACCTGAGCTTGTTTAAAAGCTGCAGGGAAGACCCCAGATTCCAAGGAGGAATTAATGTGTGTGGCTGCAGGTTTGGTTATGGGTAAAATGGTCTGCAGGATGCTGGTAGGTAAAGGATCTAGAGGACAGGTTGTGGGTTTGGAGTTAAGGAGAAGTCTGAAGACCTCCTCCTCACTCAGATGAGCAAAAGAGCAGAGTGAGGCATAGATAGCAGGTTGGATCTGACAAAGCTGGTCAGGCTCAGAGAACTGGTTGCTGATGCTGGCCACCTTTCCACTGAAAAAAGAGGCAAACATGTCCGGAGTCAGTGCAGAGGAGGACTGAGTGGTATTTAAACAAATTGTTACAAACATACCTTTGGAACTCGTCACCTCATCCTCATTCAATACCATTCTTTTTCTTTTCCCTAAATACAAACGACTTTCACTTCCGGTCAAATAGAGTGAGCAGCAGGTAGAGGCAGCTCTGTCCTACCAAATAACACGTAACTTTCTAGACCAGCCATTATACATGTATAGGATTGTTTTTTGACCCCGGGCGATAAGACAAGACAAAACATATTCTACCATGAAGAAGGACAGCAGTCGAAGACTCACGCAAAAAAACCTGTCCAAGAATAAAGGGTGTCTCCAATACAAAGATCCCCTGTTTACATCTTCCCCGACATGAGTCCCAAGGTCGGCCAGCTGTGAGCATCCTTCAATCAGGTAAAGGTCAAGCTATGGTCCTCTGGAGTCCCATACAGCCTGTACTATCTAGCAAGACTGATAACAGTGGACGGCTCCAGACGTACATTCGACAACCTACAAGTTAACAAAAAATTCATCAAAAACCTCCCCACTACACCTGGTGATGGAATGGAATAAAAACTGCATAATTAATCGGATTAAGAGGGGGCCAAACTGTTAACTATTAGACTGAATACATGGTCATCATACAGGTTGGATTTCCCCATAGATATGCAAGTCTCAGACGGTGTCTCTAAGGTCAGGTTAGTTGAAATGAAACACTTTTTGTTTTTGTTCTCATAATTACTTTCCTTTTCTTACTTATCTTATCCTTGAAAGGAGAAATTGAAGATTCAAAATTGTATGCCACTATTTACCTTTGAGACAAGCTTCCTTTTTTTGTTGTAGTAATAATGCTAATTTTTTATATTTAATTGACTTATTTATTTTTATTTATTTATTTTTGTCATAATCAAAAGTATGAACCTGGGGGAAAGGAATTCTATTTCATTTTTAGTCACTCAATTGCATTCCTGTTGGAATTTAAAAGGAGGAAAATGTCTTTGAAAAGTATTATTCACTTTCATTAGCTGGTCTAGAAACAAAAACAAATACACTTAATGAAGTTAAGTGATAAGTCATACATCCACATACCTCTTGAAGCAGCAGACACACTTGAGAGACAGATTTTGGAGTGTCCCTTCCGGTTGCTTTTCGGCTGTCTTGCTGCTTGCTCTTTAGACATAGAAAGGTTGTTGTTAAAATTGTTCTTGAATTAAATCTTAACTGAAGAAAAAAAAACAAAGAAACAGACTTTTGAAATGTCTTTTTAAAAATCATGAAAATTAATTGGTTAATTACCAGCCAATTATTTATGTTTATGATTGATTCCATCCTAACCCCCAAGTAACAGGTAATCCCACAGCCACTGGGTGCACTTTAACACTGGATTCATATAAAAAGTACATGCAATTTTAAATAACACCATTGAACAAATTCTGAGTACAGCATGATGTATGGCAAATTCCCATTATCAGACTTAAAGAAAAACATAAGTAAATAATAATAATGAATTTTTATATTTTAAAAGTGCCTTTCAAAACACCCAAGGACACTGAACATCTAATTAAAAACATACTTAAAAAGACAATGACATAAAGATAAATAAAACCAACAGACAAGCAGGAGTGACATGGAGTTAAAATGGCTCAGTGGGAGTAGAGAACGCAGTTTGAAACAGATGGGTTTTAAGTTTAGATTTAAATAGAGAAAGGGAGTCTATAATTTGATGTGCGGTGGGAGTAAGTTCCAAAGCTGAGATGGGCGGAGGGCACAGAGAGGTGGAGAGAGGAGGAAGACCTGAGGGAGCGTGAAGGGGCGGCGATGCAGATAAGTCCAGACAGGTATGGTGGGGTCAGGTTGTGGATGGCCTTAAAAGTATTCAGAAGGATTTTAAGGTGATTCTGAATTTAACCGGGAGCCAGTGAAGCTACTGGAGGACAGGGGTGATGTGGTGAAAGGAGGGTGTTCTGGTGATGATCCGGGCAGTGGAATTTTGGACCAGATGAAGCTCATGGAGGGATTTATTAGGGACACCAAAAAGAAGTGAGTTGCAATAGTCAATACGGGAGGTGACAAGGCTGTGGACCAGGACAGCAGCAGAGTGAAGAGTCAGAGAGGGACAGAGACGATTAATGCTATGTAGATGAAAATATGCAGACCAGGTTACGCTATTTATATGAGAGTGAAAAGAAAGTGAGCTGTCGAGGATGACACCCAGACTTTTCACTTGAGGAGAGGGGGAGACTGTGGAGCTGTCTATGGTGATAGATAAACTGCTAGCTTTGGATAAGCTTGGTGTTATCTGCAAAAACAGTGGAAGTGGATACCGAATTTGCAGAAGATATTACCAAGAGAAAGGAGGCAGATGATGGAGAGTAGGGGCCCAGGACACAGCCCTGGGGCACACCTGAGGTAACCAGGGAAAACTGTGAAGAGAAGGATTCAAGTTGGATGAACCAAGTGCGGCCTATGAATTTGAATTTGAATTTGAATTTGAATTTATTTATTTAGAAGGATAGCCCCTTGAGATGGACCGTCTCATTTTCAAGGGGGTCCTTATGAGGTAGGAGTGAATCCAGTGCCGGGGAAAAGCCTATATCTGCTTCCTCCTCCATAAGGACACAAGCATTATTGCCTGCAATAGCTATCTATGGCTTTATTACACATTACCAGAGGCATTGGTGGGCTCATCAGTCGTAATTTATTGATTTTCTGCTGAAAATACATAAAGGCCATTAGCATCTTCAGCAAGAAGATACGTAATCAGTGCCTTACTTTGGTAGTTGCAATGAGTGTTTGTTTCTACAGGGGGGCAAAAAAGTATTCAGTCAGCTACTAATTTTCCAAGTTCTCCTACTTGGGGTGACTCGATGAGATGAGAGAGGTCTGTAATTTTCATCAGAGATACACTGATACTTATTTGTAAACAAGCTACAAGGTGCCCTCTTCCTGTGGACGAGGACCCAAATTATGGTGGAAAAAAAATATTTGGTCTCCCACAAAAACAAGCAAGATTTCTGCCTCTCACAGACCTGACTTCTTCTTTAAGAAGCTCTTATGTCCTCCACTTGTTACCTGTATTAATGGCACCTGTTTTAACTGGTTATCTGTATAAAAGACACCTGTCCACAGCCTCAAACAGTCAGACTCTAAACTCAACTATGGCCAAGACCAAAGAGCTGTCCAAGGACAACGGGAAGGACACTGTAGACCTGCACCAGGCTGGGTAGAGTGAATCTACAATTGGCAAGCAATGGTGTTGATAAATCAACTGTGTGAGCAACTGGAAGATAATGGAAGACACATAAGACCATCGATAATCTCCCTCCATCTGAGGCCCCACACAAGATCTCATCCCGTAGGGTCAAAATGATCATAAGAACGGTAAGAAAAAGTCCCAGAACTACACAGAGGGACCTCATGAATGACCTGCAGGGAGCTGGGACCAAAGTAACAAAGGCTACAATCAGTTCCACACTATGCTCAGAGGGACTCAAATCCTGCAGAGCCAGGCATGCCCCCCTGTGTAAGCCAGTAAATGTCCAGGCCCATCTGAAGTTTGCCAGAGAGCACATGGATGATCCAGAAGAGGATTGGGAGACTATCATGTGGTCGGATAAAACCAAAATAGAACTTTTTGGTAAAAACTCAACCAGTGGTGTTAAGGGGAAGAAGATTGATAAGTACGGCCCAAAAACACCATTCCTACTGTGAAGCATGGGGGTGGAAACCTCATGCTAAACACCTGCTTGATGCCTAATCAACATAAAACTTACTTTGTGAAGACGTGTGGGGGAGGGGAGCCTATAAGAGG
The DNA here is from genome assembly GCF_033239565.1 of Halichoeres trimaculatus. Classification (NCBI taxonomy): domain Eukaryota; kingdom Metazoa; phylum Chordata; class Actinopteri; order Labriformes; family Labridae; genus Halichoeres; species Halichoeres trimaculatus. Next base: position 31,214,952 of record NW_027437196.1, on the reverse strand, counting down.
TGTCCTTATAATGCAGGTTAGTCAGGTGAACAACTGATACACATCTTAGCTTGCTGCTGGATCTATATAAAACTTACTTTGTGAAGACGTGTGGGGGAGGGAAGCCTATAAGAGGTGGTGTTTCCTAAGCACCAATTTTTGAGCACCTGTGGACAGTTCTTTGTCTCTAAGATCACAAAGAGTTAGTGCTGAGTAAGACACTGGCCTAGAACTTGCACCAGCACCAGTAAAGTAGAAAAAAGGTATATGTGAAGATGTTTGGGTGTGTGGAAGGGAGCCTAAAAAGAGGTGTCCTTATAATGCAGGTTAGTCAGGTGAACAACTGAGACACACAACTAGGCTTGCTGCCAAATCTACATAAAACTTACTTTGTGAAGACGTGTGGGGGAGGGGAGCCTAAAAGAGGTGTCCTAATAATGCAGGTTAGTTAGGTGAACAACTGATACACATCTCAGCCTGATGCTGGATCTATATAAAACTTACTTTGTGAACACGTGTGGGGGAGGGGAGCCTATGAGAGGTGTCCTTATAATGCAGGTTAGTCAGGTGAACAACTGATACACAACTCAGCTTGCTGCTGAAACTACATGAAACTTACTATGTCAAAATATGTGGGGGAGGGGAGCCTAAAAACGGGGTGTCCTTATAATGCAGGTTAGTCAGATAAACACCTGACACACAACTCAGCTTGCAACCTGGATCCACATTAAACTTGCTTTGTCAAAATATGTGGGGGAGGGGAGCCTAAAAACGAGGTGTCCTTATAATGCAGGTTAGTCAGGTGAACAACTGAGACACACAACTAGGCTTGCTGCCAAATCTACATAAAACTTACTTTGTGAAGACGTGTGGGGGAGGGGAGCCTCAAAGAGGTGTCCTAATAATGCAGGTTAGTCAGGTGAACAACTGATACACATCTCAGCCTGATGCTGGATCTATATAAAACTTACTTTGTGAAGACGTGTGGGGGAGGGGAGCCTATGAGAGGTGTCCTTATAATGCAGGTTAGTCAGATAAACACCTGACACACAACACAGCTTGCTACCTAATCAACATGAAACTTACTTTTACCCTTTTTTCACCAGTGCACGTTGCTGGTGCTAGTGGTTCTGCTTAGTTGATTCAAATCACATTCTCCTAAGAATAGGTTTGGTTTTCCAAAGGGCAAAGAGCCAAGTCAGGGCCATGCCATGATGTCATTTATAAACTTCAGTTAGTCACTGCCTACTTAACTGCTCTGGGGCGAGGTAGTTGGTGTTGGCTGCCGGTGTATAGGGCAAGAGACGGCAATAGAGTTGGAGCTCGGAGCTTGCAACTAGGCAGAGATTTGTTTTACAATACTTGTTTCTGACAGTGTGCTACACGCATGTGTTAATGTCAGTTAATGGAGCGTATCTCTGCCCTGTGCAATTCAGAGCAGGGGAATAATGTAAACACACATACACATGGCAAAAGTGAACCCCATCATGTAAATTAGATAAATAACATCAGACTGTTAAGTCTGTTAAATAAAATGATGAGGTATAGACCTGATCTATAAGAGACAATGCATTTAATTCAATTTCTCCTCCAGTTCAAGCTTTACACAAGTAAACACCAAGATCCAACAGACAACTCATTGAGCAGCATGCCTTTTCAAGAATGATAAATAGCATTTGGCCTTTTAGTTTGTTAAATAAAATAATAAGATATAGACCTGATCTGTAAAAGCGGAGACAAATCAGTGCTTTAACTTTGCCTTCATCTCAAATAATGGATATGGAAACAAAACAACTCAACCGGCAGCCTTCCTTCAGACTTTTTTTTACAATGACTGTTTTTTTTTACACTGATCTTTGGTCATTGTTCCACAGTGATTGGCTCTGGCCCAGGTTAAAGTTGGTGTTTCTTAAGCACCAATTTTTGAGCACCTGTGGACAGTTCTTTGTCTCTAAGATCACAAAGAGTTAGTGCTGAGTAAGACACTGGCCTAGAACTAGCACCAGCACCAGTAAAGTAGAAAAAAGGTATATGTGAAGATGTTTGGGTGTGTGGAAGGAGGCCTAAGAAGAGGTGTCCTTTTTATGCACTTTAGTCAGGTGAACAACTGAGACACACAACTAGGCTTGCAGCCAAATCTACATAAAACTTACTTTGTGAAGGTGTGTCGGGGACAGGGGGCCTAAAAAGAGGTGTCCTTATAATGCAGGTTAGTCAGGTGAACAACTGATACACATCTCAGCCTGATGCTGAAACTACATAAAACTTACTTTGTCAAAATATGTGGGGGAGGGGAGCCTAAAAACGAGGTGTCCTTATAATGCAGGTTAGTCAGGTGAACAACTGATACACAACTCAGCTTGCTGCTGAAACTACATAAAACTTACTTTGTCAAAATATGTGGGGGAGGGGAGCCTAAAAACGAGGTGTCCTTATAATGCAGGTTAGTCAGATAAACACCTGACACACAACTCAGCTTGCAACCTGGATCCACATTAAACTTGCTTTGTCAAAATATGTGGGGGAGGGGAGCCTAAAAACGAGGTGTCCTTATAATGCAGGTTAGTCAGGTGAACAACTGAGACACACAACTAGGCTTGCTGCCAAATCTACATAAAACTTACTTTGTGAAGACGTGTGGGGGAGGGGAGCCTCAAAGAGGTGTCCTAATAATGCAGGTTAGTCAGGTGAACAACTGATACACATCTCAGCCTGATGCTGGATCTATATAAAACTTACTTTGTGAAGACGTGTGGGGGAGGGGAGCCTATGAGAGGTGTCCTTATAATGCAGGTTAGTCAGATAAACACCTGACACACAACACAGCTTGCTACCTAATCAACATGAAACTTACTTTTACCCTTTTTTCACCAGTGCACGTTGCTGGTGCTAGTGGTTCTGCTTAGTTGATTCAAATCACATTCTCCTAAGAATAGGTTTGGTTTTCCAAAGGGCAAAGAGCCAAGTCAGGGCCATGCCATGATGTCATTTATAAACTTCAGTTAGTCACTGCCTACTTAACTGCTCTGGGGCGAGGTAGTTGGTGTTGGCTGCCGGTGTATAGGGCAAGAGACGGCAATAGAGTTGGAGCTCGGAGCTTGCAACTAGGCAGAGATTTGTTTTACAATACTTGTTTCTGACAGTGTGCTACACGCATGTGTTAATGTCAGTTAATGGAGCGTATCTCTGCCCTGTGCAATTCAGAGCAGGGGAATAATGTAAACACACATACACATGGCAAAAGTGAACCCCATCATGTAAATTAGATAAATAACATCAGACTGTTAAGTCTGTTAAATAAAATGATGAGGTATAGACCTGATCTATAAGAGACAATGCATTTAATTCAATTTCTCCTCCAGTTCAAGCTTTACACAAGTAAACACCAAGATCCAACAGACAACTCATTGAGCAGCATGCCTTTTCAAGAATGATAAATAGCATTTGGCCTTTTAGTTTGTTAAATAAAATAATAAGATATAGACCTGATCTGTAAAAGCGGAGACAAATCAGTGCTTTAACTTTGCCTTCATCTCAAATAATGGATATGGAAACAAAACAACTCAACCGGCAGCCTTCCTTCAGACTTTTTTTTACAATGACTGTTTTTTTTTACACTGATCTTTGGTCATTGTTCCACAGTGATTGGCTCTGGCCCAGGTTAAAGTTGGTGTTTCTTAAGCACCAATTTTTGAGCACCTGTGGACAGTTCTTTGTCTCTAAGATCACAAAGAGTTAGTGCTGAGTAAGACACTGGCCTAGAACTAGCACCAGCACCAGTAAAGTAGAAAAAAGGTATATGTGAAGATGTTTGGGTGTGTGGAAGGAGGCCTAAGAAGAGGTGTCCTTTTTATGCACTTTAGTCAGGTGAACAACTGAGACACACAACTAGGCTTGCAGCCAAATCTACATAAAACTTACTTTGTGAAGGTGTGTCGGGGACAGGGGGCCTAAAAAGAGGTGTCCTTATAATGCAGGTTAGTCAGGTGAACAACTGATACACAACTCAGCTTGCTGCTGAAACTACATAAAACTTACTTTGTCAAAATATGTGGGGGAGGGGAGCCTAAAAACGAGGTGTCCTTATAATGCAGGTTAGTCAGGTGAACAACTGATACACAACTCAGCTTGCTGCTGAAACTACATAAAACTTACTTTGTCAAAATATGTGGGGGAGGGGAGCCTAAAAACGAGGTGTCCTTATAATGCAGGTTAGTCAGATAAACACCTGACACACAACTCAGCTTGCAACCTGGATCCACATTAAACTTGCTTTGTCAAAATATGTGGGGGAGGGGAGCCTAAAAACGAGGTGTCCTTATAATGCAGGTTAGTCAGGTGAACAACTGAGACACACAACTAGGCTTGCTGCCAAATCTACATAAAACTTACTTTGTGAAGACGTGTGGGGGAGGGGAGCCTCAAAGAGGTGTCCTAATAATGCAGGTTAGTCAGGTGAACAACTGATACACATCTCAGCCTGATGCTGGATCTATATAAAACTTACTTTGTGAAGACGTGTGGGGGAGGGGAGCCTATGAGAGGTGTCCTTATAATGCAGGTTAGTCAGATAAACACCTGACACACAACACAGCTTGCTACCTAATCAACATGAAACTTACTTTTACCCTTTTTTCACCAGTGCACGTTGCTGGTGCTAGTGGTTCTGCTTAGTTGATTCAAATCACATTCTCCTAAGAATAGGTTTGGTTTTCCAAAGGGCAAAGAGCCAAGTCAGGGCCATGCCATGATGTCATTTATAAACTTCAGTTAGTCACTGCCTACTTAACTGCTCTGGGGCGAGGTAGTTGGTGTTGGCTGCCGGTGTATAGGGCAAGAGACGGCAATAGAGTTGGAGCTCGGAGCTTGCAACTAGGCAGAGATTTGTTTTACAATACTTGTTTCTGACAGTGTGCTACACGCATGTGTTAATGTCAGTTAATGGAGCGTATCTCTGCCCTGTGCAATTCAGAGCAGGGGAATAATGTAAACACACATACACATGGCAAAAGTGAACCCCATCATGTAAATTAGATAAATAACATCAGACTGTTAAGTCTGTTAAATAAAATGATGAGGTATAGACCTGATCTATAAGAGACAATGCATTTAATTCAATTTCTCCTCCAGTTCAAGCTTTACACAAGTAAACACCAAGATCCAACAGACAACTCATTGAGCAGCATGCCTTTTCAAGAATGATAAATAGCATTTGGCCTTTTAGTTTGTTAAATAAAATAATAAGATATAGACCTGATCTGTAAAAGCGGAGACAAATCAGTGCTTTAACTTTGCCTTCATCTCAAATAATGGATAAGGAAACAAAACAACTCAACCGGCAGCCTTCCTTCAGACTTTTTTTTACAATGACTGTTTTTTTTTACACTGATCTTTGGTCATTGTTCCACAGTGATTGGCTCTGGCCCAGGTTAAAGTTGGTGTTTCTTAAGCACCAATTTTTGAGCACCTGTGGACAGTTCTTTGTCTCTAAGATCACAAAGAGTTAGTGCTGAGTAAGACACTGGCCTAGAACTAGCACCAGCACCAGTAAAGTAGAAAAAAGGTATATGTGAAGATGTTTGGATATGTGGAAGGAGGCCTAAGAAGAGGTGTCCTTTTTATGCACTTTAGTCAGGTGAACAACTGAGACACACAACTAGGCTTGCAGCCAAATCTACATAAAACTTACTTTGTGAAGGTGTGTCGGGGAAAGGGGGCCTAAAAAGAGGTGTCCTTATAATGCAGGTTAGTCAGGTGAACAACTGATACACAACTCAGCTTGCTGCTGAAACTACATAAAACTTACTTTGTCAAAATATGTGGGGGAGGGGAGCCTAAAAACGACGTGTCCTTATAATGCAGGTTAGTCAGGTGAACAACTGATACACAACTCAGCTTGCTGCTGAAACTACATGAAACTTACTATGTCAAAATATGTGGGGGAGGGGAGCCTAAAAACGAGGTGTCCTTATAATGCAGGTTAGTCAGATAAACACCTGACACACAACTCAGCTTGCAACCTGGATCCACATTAAACTTGCTTTGTCAAAATATGTGGGGGAGGGGAGCCTAAAAACGAGGTGTCCTTATAATGCAGGTTAGTCAGGTGAACAACTGAGACACACAACTAGGCTTGCTGCCAAATCTACATAAAACTTACTTTGTGAAGGTGTGTGGGGGAGGGGAGCCTATAAGAGGTGTCCTTATAATGCAGGTTAGTCAGGTGAACAACTGATACACAACTCAGCTTGCTGCTGGAACTACATAAAACTTACTTTGTGAAGATATGTGGGGGAGGGGAGCCTAAAAGAGGTGTCCTTATAATGCAGGTTAGTCAGATAAACGCTGACACAGAGCTGCATATCGCAGACATGAGTAGTACGTCTGCCAGATGCTGGTTGTTTTTTTTTTAAAATTTTTAAAACTCCAGTGACAAATGTTTATCACAAATTTCTTCCAAATTAAAAAAAAATGTTTGGAGTCTTAGAGTTTTCACTGATTTTAAAGTGTTGAAATTATTGTTTATAAGATTTAGTTTTTTAGTATCTTAGAATTTAAATTAAAGTCTTCAACCTTAAATACTTAAGAAGAATGTCCTTTTAATTTAAAACCATTTTGTGTTTTGCTTAAATACCAATCAGTGTAATTACGTAAACTTTATCAGCAGAGTGATTTGAGTTGTTATAGTAGACTGCTTGCAGATTCCTTGATGGAAATGTCAACAACGCTGTGTCCAGTCAGCGCTTTGCATTGTGACAAACCGTACAGGAGTAGACTGGTCTGGTGCATACTGTGGATTTTTTGGTAACTCCGAATATCATCTGGGTATTTTTGGCGTCCTGTAAATCTTAGTTGTCTGTATACTCCATACTACTAGGGAAAGGTACCTTTACAGTTTCGTTGTACTTTGCACCAGAGTCCTGCGATTAGTCGTTTTTTTTTTCCCGGGTTTGGATCTGGGTGGAAAATATAACATGCAGGTCGAGTCGCGGGTTTTAGTTTGACACATCAAAATGAATATAAAATAATAATAAATACAATAAAATAAAAACGTAAGTTGTAAGCTGGTTGTAAGGCTGTGACCATATAGCCACACTATCCAGTTCTTGTAATACATCCATGGTTGTGACTAGGGGTGTAAATCACCAGTTTCATGACGATACGATACAATATCGATTCTTAGGACAACGATATGATATTTGCCGATATCACAAAGTCTGTCACGATATGATATGATACTATTCAGGGGCCTTCGATCGATTTAAGACGATATTATGTCCTCACTGAACATAATCAGCAACATTTCACCTGAGGCAAGAAAGAAATACAAAACAATTTTGATAGTTTTATTTCTGAAATGTGGAACGATGTGCTGACCTTTAGGTATGATAGTTTGTCGAGGATTATAGCCATCTGTATGATCTAATTATGTTTTAAAATTAAAACTGGTTAAATTCAGGTAAGGTGCTTTTTGGCCCCCACAATTACCTTATGGGTCTTACTGTTATACTGTAATGTTTGATTATTATATCAAGTAATGATGCAACACTATAATTAAAAATTACTGATCACATAAACTTTATTATTGACCTCCAACATTTGACCATTTTCTATCAAACCAAAAATGTGAAGCTTTGTTTTTAATTAAACCCAAACATTTCTATTGTTCAACATTAGAACTATCAACTTAACGAACTTAACATTGATAGTTTTTTTTTTTACTGTGATGCCTGATAACCACAGTTTGTATGTCAGTGTGATCAGACTTTGTTTCACTGTGTAATAGTCGATGTGGAGGAGGAATGACACTAAGCTCTCGCCGTTTGAGTTTTTAACTGTATGAAATTTCATAATTCAGTGCGCTACAAAATCAAATTATAAGATAACTCACTGCAGTTGTGTGATGATGCACTCCTGTCTTGTGTGCAGCCTGCATCCTCTGCAGTCAGGTCGACCGTATCTTACCCGGATACAGGAAAGCTATTTTATGATTGGCGGATATGTCTGGCTCTCTTTTAGCTCTGTGATGCTAACAGCGTCTTGCTACACGTTCGCCTACAGCGGTGTGACTTGGTGGGTGCTAAACAGTCCATTTCACAGCAGGAGAAATATCAGGCGTGACGTGTGAAAGTGAAAAGGTTCAAATGTGTGTCTCATACGCTGAGTGCGTGAGGCCTGAGAGGAAACTTCAGAACGACTCGCCGTTGGACGGAGACGGACACGCGTGTCCAGTCGGGATTTCAAAATAAAGGCGTACATTAACGACCACAATGATGATGGATGTTTAGACTTTCCATCGATGTGATTGGATCATTGCTTAACCAATCGATGTATCGATGTATATCGATGGATCATTACACCCCTAGTTGTGACATGATCACTGCTCGTACCTGCTGAGTGTTGCTTAAGTCTGGACAAAAAGTAAGTCTACTATTGCACATGTAAAGGTCCTTTTAAGAGATTAAAAGTTTAAAAGCATTGAGCGTAAAAACCGAGTGATTTTACAGTTGTATGTGAGAAGATCACAGAGGGTTGATGATGGAGCTGAAGTCAGGCTTTTATTGGAAGAGTTGCTTCATTCAGGTGCGTTGTTTACTCACTGGCATCTGAACTATGGCGATATGCCGTTCAATTTTCAGACAATATGACCCAAAATGATTACCTCAAATACAGTTGCAGGTCGGGCTGCGGGTCGGGCTGTGGGTCGGGTTTCAACGGGTCGGATCAGGTTGCGGTACTAATCAGGCTAATGAGCAGGTTTGCGGTTCGGGTGCAGGTTTGTACGTCGGGGTGGGGCGGATCTTGAAAATTGGACCCGTGCAGGACTCTGCTTTGCACTGCAATGACAAATAAAGTCCTATTCTTTTCAATTCTTTCACATTTGAAACAATATGGTACCTGGCAATCGGTACTGGTACTCAAAGTACCAATTTTATGTACTTTCTGTGTTTGTGTGGTAAGAAATATCAATTTGTTTAATAAAACTTTTTTTTATTTAAAATATTTCTTCTTCACTATATATCCTTGCAATGCTCTGTTCACGTCCAGCATGGAAAATTGCCAACTCTTCTGACATAACATGCTGGATGTCACAGAATTTCCTTCAATGAAATCTCAATAAGACGGGGGTTCTGATTGTTGGCCCTGATTCTAGAGGAATTAAGAAACATCTAGGGTCACTTTCCAATAATGTTACTACCAGCTGTAAAAACCTGGGTGTCATCTTTGATGAGAACCTCAGTCTGAACCAGCATGTCAACCTAGTTGTACAGTCTTGTTTTATGCAGCTTTCAAAACTAAGGCCATTTTTATCTAGAAAAAATCTTGAGGTTGTCATTCATGCTTTTATTTCCTCTCGTTTGGACTACTGCAACTCTCTGTACACATGCTTAAACCAGCACAGAGTGCAGAGGTTGCAGCTTGTCCAAAATGCAGCAGCACGACTCCTCACAGGAACAAAAAAGAGAGAGCACATAACTCCTGTTTTAGCTTCTCTCCATTGGCTCCCCATTCATTTTAGAATTGATTTCAAGATTTTATTGCTGACTTTTAAAGCACGCTCCGGTCTAGCTCCTAACTATATTTCTGGTCTCCTCAGGCCATATGTGTTCGGTCGTACCTTGAGATCCTCAGCCAAGACCCTGCTCGCCGTGCCGAGGTCGAGGCTGAGGACTAGAGGTGACCGGGCCATCTCTGTCAAAGCGCCCATCCTATGGAATAGCCTGCCCGAGGAGATCAGAATGGCAGACTCTTTGTCCTCGTTTAAGTCTCTTTTAAAAACTTATTTTTACAGATGTGCTTTTACTGGAGATTTTAGCTGAGCGCGTTTTAATTGTTGAACTGCTGCTTCAATACGACAGTGTTACGGGCAGCTTCTTATATCCTTTAACCCTTGTTGTCTTAATTGTTTTACCCTTTTATTGCTTTTATTTTAAAGATGCTATTTCCTTATTTAATGTATTATTTATTCTTTTTCATTGTCTTCTCTGTTGCGCCTCACATTTCTCTCTTTATTCTCTCTGTCATTTCCTCTCTTAATTCTTTTAATGCCCATTTTTATTATGTAAAGCACTAAGTAACACTAAGCACTAAGAAACACTTGTTCTATATAAATAAAGTTTATTATTATTATTATTATTATTATTATTCTACTCATTCACAGTCACAAGGATGCATTTAGGTACCCAAACATGGCACCTTTTGATTTTACATGAATCGGTACCCTGTACTTTTGACAGAAATCTGGTCGGTACCTATAAAAGTACCTAATTCGGTACCCATCCCTACATACTACCTACTGCATTTGGGCCAAATCAGTATGCACAGTTGGTATAGTATGCAAATATGGAAACAGTCTATAAGTTTGTTCTTGTCCTCACAGGCCACTGCTTTCTGACAGTCCTGAGCTGTATCAGGTAGTTAAAAACATTCAACACTGTGAAGACTCCTGAATACTGTCATGACCAAACAGAACTGAATTATGATTGGATGTAAAAGCATGACATTCAAAAAATACAGGCAACTTACCATGTATAGACCACCTTCAATGGCCCAGGATCAGGACTGACCCCTGTCATCTCAGCATCACTCCCACCAAGGCTTCCTGTGTGAGCCAATGACAAAACCAAATTTGAAATTTTTTGAAGCAAAAACAATTCTCGTTGATTCAACAAACAATATTTCATGACACTGGCCATGTTGATAGCAGAAATGTTAGCTAATATTTCAGCAGGGAAGAAGAAAGACAGGAGTAGTGAGCCTAGAATACATACCCAAAGGGCCAATAACATTTTTGACATATTAAGCCCAGTTAGTACTTGCCTATTTTGGTGCTGGCTCACTTTCATTGACCTTCAGGTCACTTTGCTCTTCACAAGGTGCCTGAAATAGCAAAGGGAAAATGCACTGTCTCTCAAAATGCTATCACTTAGTTGAGATTGAGGAAAAAAAGTAGGATTCAGTGAGGTAGAAAATAATTTACAGGCTGACAAATTTCTACACATCACAAAGATTATTCCATTCACTCACATTTATACCTGGCAGAACAGCTGCCAAGAGCAGTTTGGGGTAAGGTATCTTGCCTAACCAGGACAGACTCTTGACTGTTGAAGCTAAAATTGAACTTGCAGTCTTACAGTTACAACATGCCTTAATACCAACTGAGCCACAGCCGCCCAATCTCATTAGGCGATATGCAATTCTTTTTATACTGATGATTTCATGAAGAATCCACAGGCTCTGAGGCTCAGTAGAATTTGAGGTCACTCTTAAAATTCTTAAATACATATGAGAGGGTTCGTTTCAAAACTCCAAAGTTTCCTTCTTTCCTCCACTTGCGTGGTTTACTTGTGTCTTAGTCCCTCCCACCAGAGATGCATGAGAGAGACGCAAGGAAATGAAGAGAGGGGAGAGGAATCGTGGCGATTTGTTTTAAGAGCATTGAGACATCCTTTCCTCTGGATGTATTTCACTGATGACAGCAGCAGCTGATCACCTCTAGATCATCTGTCAGTCAGCTCTAACAGCTGTTTGTGTGTCTGCACATGTGCACTGTAATAACTAATAAGACAAACAGTAACAGAGCTTTGTTTGTTCCTGTGATCTGTTTAACACGTTCCCATGGAGAAAATCTGCTCTCTGTTTATTCTGTGTGCTGTTTAGAACCACACGGATCACTTTACCTGTAAAATGCATCATTTTTAGAGTAATTATTCACTGACACTGACAGGAGGCAGTGGCTGCAGCAGAGAAAACAATGAAAAAGTAGGCCAAATAAAACCAGCCACCTTTGCAGCATAGCCAAAAAATTTCACTGTGAGTGTGTCTCAAAGCAATAAACTACAGTCTCCTCTCTCCTCTGTGCCACAAAGAGTACTTCCCAATCGCCATATTAATGCTGTCCCAAAGTGATAATTGTGCTCGGAGGAGAGAGGAGGGAGGCAGAAGAAGACTGACCGGAGGAGCTATGATCGAGGAAACAGGAGAGCTGGCTTTTCTGAAGTCTCTTCACTGACAGACATGCCCCCATTTGGAATATCACTCTCTGATCGGACGCTGCAGCGGCTCAGACTTCTCTACATGAAACTTCACAAACACAACAGAGTTTAATGAGAGAAAAGACGAGCTGAAAACAGGCACTGAGGATTGATCGGTAACAGGTCATAGAGCTGGGATTAAAAAAAGTGTTTGTTGTGAGTTTAAAGCACAAAACACTGAACACAACCATCATGAAATCAATGTAACGGGAGTTTAATACCAAACACTGACACAATAAACTAGCTTATATTAATAAGGGTCAGAGTTAACAATGATGATCTAGATAAAGACTGAATAATTACTCTAAAAATGATGCATTTTACAGGTAAAGTGATCCGTGTGGTTCTAAACAGCACACAGAATAAACAGAGAGCAGATTTTCTCCATGGGAACGTGTTAAACAGATCACAGGAACAAACAAAGCTCTGTTACTGTTTGTCTTATTAGTTATTACAGTGCACATGTGCAGACACACAAACAGCTGTTAGAGCTGACTGACAGATGATCTAGAGGTGATCAGCTGCTGCTGTCATCAGTGAAACACATCCAGAGGAAAGGATGTCTCAATGCTCTTAAAACAAATCGCCTTGATTCCTCTCCCCTCTCTTCATTTCCTTGCGTCTCTCTCGTGCATCTCTGGTGGGAGGGACTAAGGACGTGGTCACACTGGCCAATCGTGCCGTGCCTAAGCACGCTTCAGCCGTAAAGCACGTTTGGAATAGCAAGTGTGACTGCAACTGTGCCGTGCTCAAGCACGATTCCCTTCCGTGCTTCGGCATGCTTCGAAGAGGTGGGCTTCGGCACGGTTTACTTCATGCACGAGCACAAGCACGCGGACAGCACGTGCGATCCATTACGTATAATCACCGCGAACGCGGTGATTATACGTCTTAATATTAGTCCAAAAGTCTCTAAAGTTGTAGCAGTGCTCTCTCTGTCTCATTGTGCTGACTCTGATGAGATCGCGCTTCATGTAAACAAATGCTTCACGATGACGAAGGCGGGCAGTGCGTGTGTCTGATACCCGCTAAAGTCTGGTTCATAATGGGGTAGTGTGACCGCCGGCCGTACTCTCCAGCTGGGGATCGGCGCTGCAGGGGGGCAATCGTGCTTAAGCACAGCACGTTTTGGAGGGCCAGTGTGACCCTGTCCTAAGACACAAGACGCAAGTGGAGGAAAGAAGGAAACTTTGGAACTTTGAAACAAACCCTCTCATATGTATTTAAGAATTTTAAGAGTGACCTCAAATTCCACTGAGCCTCAGAGCCTGTGGATTCTTCATGAAATCATCACAGAATTTATCAGTTTTGATGGAATCTAATATTTTGCTCTGATGAATCAGAATACATTTTGGTGAAAAGAGTCGCATTTTGACTGATGTCATATCTTAGGGCCAAAGTTGATCTTACTCTATTAAGAACTAACTTTTATTAATTCCTAACTTTTACACCAGGCTACAATAGCAATTCTATGACACAAAGAAAGACAAACTTCAATATAATGAGTGAAAAACTTACCTTTAAAGTTGTCGACAAATGTTCCTTCTTGGAGAGCTTAATCTCTTCCCTCAATGATATGTTCCAGTGCATCTTGTTCAGGAGTATCCTCTGCTGCTGCTCCTCCTCTCAGTCATCTTTGCTGTTATGCCAAGACCATAGCATTCAATTTCAGACATACTTTAGTAAATGGATGATGGCTTGTAAATGTTTAGAATGTATAAATCCTTCAGTAATATTTAAAACATATAAATATGTAGTGGTAGTTTGGTAGATATAAGCACCAACGGTAATACGCACCCTACTCATAAAAGCTACTGAATATTATGGAAGCAAAGTTAGATCAGTCTCACAAAACCAGGAGGGTAGGCAGTGTTCTAAAATTGCATTGTCAGGACTAAATATGGTGGACTAACCTGACACCTTTCATCCCAAGAAAAGCAGCTCTCTATCCTGTGATTTTTACTTTATATGCATAACAGAGACATATGCAAAGGCCAAAACTTGTATAAACCTTTCTCTACAACTTTATTGGTATTTAAAGCTAATAACATTTAAAGGCAAACAAAACCTGTCTTCCCTCATTGACATTTACACGTCAGTTATTCCCTGAGTTTTTGACCACCACAAAACTACATGTTTTTTCATTCAGCCCCCTCCCTCATCTCAGCAGACTGATCTGATGTGACCTTTAGGGGACCCGATGTTTCATGGAGACACTTTTCTTAGTTAAGCTTTGCCTCAAACAAACTTATTTAGTTAAGTTACTTAAGGGTCAGCTACCTCTGTCGCACAAAAGAAAACTCAAAAGGAAAAAGGACCACGTTGCAGATTAAACAAAAAGTATTTCATTTACCAAAATGGGCAAAAATAAAACTTAAACAAAATCCAACTGAAAATGAAAAATCACTGGGAGGTTGGTGACACAGGAGGCAAACGTTTTACAATGCACAGACAACAAGAGGGAGAGAAACACAGAGACTGAAGTCACAGGGACAATCAGACACACCTGTGAAAGAACACACAGGTGAGGATGATCAGGGTCATCACAAGGACAAACTCAGGAAGCAAAAACTAGAGGCACACAGGGGCAAAGACTACAAAATAAAACAGGGAACAATAAAAACTTGACACTGAGAAGTGTGCAGACACAGAGGGAACCAGAAACACTAAGAAACAATCACAACACTGAAAACTAAAAGTTAAGAGAAGAAAACACAGGGATTACAGAGGCAAAGATCAAGAAATAAAACAAAAACCATTATTTCCCTTAGTCTTAGTCTAAATCCCATCATTAACACATTTCTATTTCCAAATCATCATCATCAATGATGAACATGTCTCACCTGCTCCATCTCAGCTGATGTGAAGCAAACCAACATACTTTAAACACTTCTATCTTCATGAGGCTTTGGCTCACCAACTAAAAATGTTTATATCCAGAAAGATTAATTTGTTGACACCTTAACCATGGCCTCCACACATTGCTGGGATTAATTATTAATGAAATATGAACCCAAAACTGTGTGCTAGTACAGAGGGGATTTTTCAGGTCGAGCGAGGTGCAGAATGCATGAGGAGAGAGAGCGGCGCACTAACAGCTGATCTGATGAGGAGCAAAACCCGACACAACTTTTAACACTTCTATCTTCAAGAGGCCTTGGTCCACAAACAAACAACACATATCCTCGGAAAGCTTAGCTTATTGAGACCTTAACCATGGCCTCCACATGTTGGTGGGATCAATAATTAATGAATTATGAATCAAAAACGGGGCGCTGGTTAAGAGTCGGTTTTTTGGCCGAGTGAGGTGCAGAATAAATGGGGAGAGTGAGCGGCGCACGAATAGCTGATCTGACCAGTAGCAAAACCCGACACAACTTTAAACACTTATATCTTCAAGAGGCCTTGGCCCACAAACAAACAACACATATCCTCGGAAAGCTTAGCTTATTGAGACCTTAACCATGGCCTCTATGCGTAGGTGGGATGAATATTTAATGATTTATGAATCGAAAAAGGGGCGCTAGTTCAGAAGGTTTTTTTGTTGTTGTTTGAGCAAGGTAGTACCGAATGAAGCTAGAGAGACTTACTCATTTTTATCCATAGCCTACCTCTGTTATGTGTCCTGTCTCAAAGACTAAGTTTAAAGCCTTTTTCACTCGCTGATAGTTTTGAAAAGTTTAACTTGGGAACACGTCTCCACATGAGGCTGCAGGAGAGCACGAACAGACCGTTAGCTACTATGTTAGCACAGCAGGTCAACTCCATACAACAGACTGAATAAGCACAGTAAATGTCCAAAACATGAAATCAGCAGTAAATTTACTAAATTCAAGCTTATAGAAGACAAACCAAACATTTCCCTTACCTTAGTCCATTTAAATCGCGGCCATCTTTGCTCTCTGTGAGTCTCTGCAGCAGCAGACTGCGAAGCCAATCACGGTGCAGGAGCCTCCCAGACTGACGTCGAGAGCAGCAAATCACTGAGCAGAACATCACGAAAGCGCTAAACCAATGAACTGTGCTAAATTTGTGTGTGAATATCCGGTTTTTGTGTATGAAAACCAAATGGCGCCAAAATTTTTCCGTGTGTATGACTTTGTGTGTGAGACACAAAAAAGTTAGATTTCCGTACTTGTCAGGACATGTCGAGAAAAAGCACGAGGCGCTTACTGACATCGTCTGTAATGCGTCTACGCTGCTCGACTTATCGGGACACTTGAGGTGTCCCCATAATCCGGTGGTGTCCTGGTAATGTCGGTACGTAAACCGATAAAATGACCCGATAATCCGGTCGCACCAACACACACACACACACACACACACACACACACACACACACACACACACAACACTGCATGAAGCCACACAAGCATGTTTGTAAACAATTTTGCATGAACCTTCTGTTAATCATGATGTTTGTGTTTTACAGGGGGAGCCTGGCAGAGATGGAGAATTAGGGAGCCCTGGCACACCTGTAAGTGTAGTGCCATCTTTCTTCCACTGGGTGGCAGCATAGCCCAGGTTTTTAAAGGTTAAGTTGGAATGAAAAACAAGTTTATTTTTGTAAATATGAGGCAGTTAAGGGAGAAAGTGTCCTCACAAAGACACAAGGAGGAAGGAAAGTCTTCAAATTTCACTGAGGAAAAAAAAACCCAACTTATTTTGGAATCAGATTGTGAGTTTATCAATCCCCGTGTGGTTCGTTCTTTTCTTATTCTGTTTCAAAACAAAATTTGAAAAATGAAAAACTGACTTGTTTTTTTGTTTTGTTTTTCTGTTTTAAAACCAAAACGGACAGTAAAACAGAAAAATCATGTTTTTCTGTCCTGGTTTTAAAAATGGAAAAACCAAAAATAATAAAAGATTGTGTCAAAATTGTACATGATATTTCAATATTAAATGTGAACATTTCCAAATAAAATTAGACAAATAACTCACATTGAAGACAGACATACAGACATGTTCCTGAGCTTTTTTTTTTTGTAAGTAACAGATCGCTGACGATCAACTCCATCTTATCCGTGCGCATAGGCACACTCCCATGTGTTTCGATGAGACAGACAGTGCACAGTCTGCTGCTGTCTGATCTGCTCTCAGATAAACCAAGAAACATCGGAAAAAAAAAATTCCTTCCCTCTTTTTCACCTATTCTGCAAGTTTTGACTCATTTCATGCATAACGGCTTTGCGCCTTAATTTCTCTTTCGCAGCGCTCTCTCATCGGTAAAGAGGCTGTATTCAAGAAAAACAGATTTAAAGTTTACCAATAAGTAATTTTAAAATGGTTTACGTCATGCGCAACAGATTTGTGCCTTTATTTCTCGTCCGCAACGATCTCTCGTCCGCAGCGATCTCTCATCAGTAAAGACGCTGCATTTAGGAAAAACAGAATTAAAGTATACCAATAAGTAATTTTATAATGGCTCCCTTCATGTGCAATGGCTTTGTGCCTTTATTTCTCATCTGCAGCGATCTTTTATTGGTAAAGGAGCTGCCTTAAGGATCATAAGAAATAAAATATACATACAAATATATATTGTTTTGAAACAGAATAACGAAAGAACAAACCATACATGGATTCTGTACAAACCTTCAATGTAAGTTATTTGTCTAATTTTCATATAGAGATATTCACATTTAATATCAAAATATCACAAACAATTTTGACACAATCTTTTATTATTTTTGTTTTTCCATTGTTAAAACCAGGACAGAAAAATATGTTTTTTCTGTTTTTCTGTTATTCTGTTTTAGTTTTAAAACAGAAAAACAAAAAAACAAGTCTGTTTTTTTTGTTTGTTTGTTTTGAAACGGATTAACAAAAGAACAAACCATACATGGATTCTGTATGTCTGTCTTCAATGTGAGTTATTTGTCTCATTTTTATATAGAGATGTTCACATTTAATATCAAAATATTACACAAACAATTTTGACACATCTTTTTTTGGGGGGGTTTTCCATTTTTGAAACCAGAACAGAAAAGATTGTTTCTGTTTTCTATTATTCTTTTTTGGCTTTGAAACAGAACAACAAAACAAAAAACAGTTTTCATTTTTTAGATTTTGTTTTGAAACAGAATAATGAAAGAATGAACCATACATGGATTCAGTTATGTTTCCATTAATAACATACTTACATGCAAATCTTCAGTAGTCACCGCCATTGTGGCTACCGTCTTGTGTCTTCCTCCTCTTCCTCTTCTTCTTCTTTTTAATTGCTTTAAGTTATGTATTTTTTAATTGATCTTCGTCTTCTGCTAAGGCTTCCAACTTGCCGCTATCACACAACTTTCTGTCTGTGGCGTTAAATCCTGAAAAGGGCACCCATGTGTGGGTGTGTTTCTGTTTGGTGTTGACCAATCATAAGAGGGCAGGGCTGACCCCCCTTGGTTCCGCCCCCAAACTGTCAAAAGTCTGTAACTCGAGTGAGCAGAGAGGACGGAGGGAGAGAGGGAGAGCGCTGCAACACTCCAGCGCGTGCAAAGTAACTCCTTGTGCGCGTGCTGTAGAGTTTAAAGGGATAGTTCAGATTTTTTGACATGAACCTTCAGGGCATCCTCATCTGTAGCTACGTGCATCAGCGCTGTCTTATTCCTGTCAGCGTCCTGTGACCCGAGATCTGGTGCGGTTTTGGTTCAGACGTCTGGCAACATGGCTGGGGTCACGAAAATAAAGCGTTTTTCCTCTCAAAACAAATTGTGTTCAAAAGAGTGATAAATTTGCATCACAAAACTGGAAACCAATAAAAAGTAGCACTCCACCTCTGTTGGCATGACTTCACACTTCTGACAAGTGCACCACCATATATCTATCACCCTCTCTCTCTTTCACGGCTCCAGCTGTGGCTCCAGGAGCGACATGACTGTGATTGTCTCTCTCCACCCGTTCTAACTCCATCTGACAAATTTCAGCATCAGTATATTCGGGTTCATAGATAAATCCCCTTGGCTCTGTGCTAAATGTAATGTCTTCATCAGTGTTGTAGTCAGACATGTTATCGTTAACTTTTTTAAGTTGTAATGACGGTGACAACGCGCGCCAGGCAGCTGGATGCACCGCGCGGCGCAGTGATATGCAGCAGAAAGTAGTGCCAATCGATAACAGAGTCTGACTTTTTTCTGGTTTGCAGTTTTGTGATGCAAATTTATTTATCTTTTGAACACAGTTTGTTTTGTGAGGAAAAACGCTTTATTTTCGTGACCCCAGCCATGTTGCCAGACTACTTTCGTCTGGACCAAAACCGCACCAGATCTCGGGTCACGGGACGCTGACAGGAATAAGACAGCGCTGATGCACGTAGCTACAAAATCCGAACTATCCCTTTAATATAACCATCACTATGCATTTTTTTAGCTCTTGCTGTGTATTTTTACTCGCTCACATCTCCCTGTATGCTCTTGGTTGTTGAATTTGTGCGAGCGAGGACTAAAAAGGGCGTGCGGCAGTTTACTCTGCGCTTGTGGTATGAGATAATTCACTCGTATGTGTGTTTTATCACTCGACATATGACACTAATGTGATGCCATAATATCAAGTTTTCGCTAAGAGTGGTGTTTGTGTGCGTGTGTGTGTGTCAGTGGCGGCTGCTGGTCAGTCAAGGAGGGGAAGCTCATTTTTTTTCAGCCTACATCATAAATTTGTTTATTTATTTAAACATAAATTCTACCCTCCATGCCAGCTTGCTAGCTGCTGGAGCTGCAACGTGAGACGACGACAGGCTGTAAGTGTGAGTGACAGGGGAAGAAGCTCTGCAGCTGTAGCTGTAGCTGCTTATTGGTGAATAAAGAGAGAGAATCTTTAAACACAACACTCGTTTTTAAGAAAGGTCAACTTGCTGGGGATCGATAAAGCCTCCGAATCAGTCCAAAACAACTAACTGTAAAACTCTGAAGATGCTCTGGTGGAGGGTTATACTTCAAGATCGCTGACTGGCTCATTTCACTGTCAATCAAAAAGGGATTCAGCCACAGACAGATCATCCAATCATCATGCAGAAAGCCCACTGTCTGATAGATCCCCAGAGACGCTGATGTCCGATGGGCGGGACAAAGCCCAGCCTTTATCCAATTACTTTCCAGTTTTTTCAGTGGAACAACCCACTCTGCACTTCCCCGCTGAAGTCAGAAGACACTTAGGGCTCTAATTTCATGGCGCAGTGCAGGGGGCGCGAGCCTGGCACACCCTGCACAGTACTAATTTTGTGTGGCGCACCACCATGCACTGCCAGTTTGACAATTTGGTCAACCGTCTGCGTAGAGATATGCGCCAGGGGGAGTTGACGGCGCACCAGGGGGAGGTGTAGGCAGATTCATGTTGGCGCCTGGGCCACAGGGCATTTAAAGGCGAGGCGCTTATTTGA
The DNA here is from genome assembly GCF_033239565.1 of Halichoeres trimaculatus. Classification (NCBI taxonomy): domain Eukaryota; kingdom Metazoa; phylum Chordata; class Actinopteri; order Labriformes; family Labridae; genus Halichoeres; species Halichoeres trimaculatus. The sequence goes on along the minus strand of NW_027437196.1, from coordinate 31,194,576 downwards.
TTGGTGAAAACAGCGCTCGGCTGTGTTAAACCCACTCACGGCTTTTCTCCTCCCTCTCTGCCATTTGGAGGGAGGCGTGGACGCACAGCTCTGCGCTCTTCTGCGCCTCGACTGCGCCTCTCTTGGCACTGCAGGAAATTTGAAAAGTGTGCTGGTCACACCCTGTTCACACGGTGAAGGCCGGCACAGGGCAGGTGCGCCTGCACTAGTGCATATTGTGTTGATGAAATGTACACACAGCAGTACATATCACCACTTTTTGAGGGACATTTTAGCGGAAGCTGAGCATCCCTTGCAGTCTTAGAGCAATTGCCACTGGTATGTGTGTGTGTGTGTGTGTGTGTGTGTGTGTGTGCGCACGTGTGTGTGTGTTTGTATGTTAGTTAATACAACACTCTAATGTATATTGCAAGACGATACAGACATCACATCAAATCAAATTACATGCACAAAAACAGGCCTCTGTTCAAATGTTTGAGTAAAAGAAGTAAAAGTTCTTGTGCTATGGTTTAGTGCCCTGCATCTGTTGACCAGAAAAGTTGTAAAGTTAAGTGAGTAGAATCATCTTATTTATTTAGCAGCAAGGACAGTGTGTTATTTTTTTAACTCCCTTTACAAATAAAAAAATGAAAATAGAAATAATAAATAAAAAAAATAGAATAGAAATAAAAGTATGATAGCAACATATTTAGGATACTGGTAACTGTCGTCTGTACTCCAACATGTAGTGGTGCAAGACAAAAAAGAAACACACAACTAGAGGGCAGACAGTAAAAACACATGACAAGATTAAAATAAAATAAAATGAATAAATAAATGAAAAAAAAAAAACATTGAATTTGATGAATTAAAAGTATTTCTTAAAACCAGTGAAGCCCAAACACTGACTTCATTTCACTTCTTCATTTAAAAATGGGCTCCTGGATTTGTACCTGTATCAGGAGCTGTGGTTTGGTGTGTATGATGTTAAACAAGTTGCATATTATACATATTATATATTATTATATATTACTTATTACTAGGTCGGCCTTTCATTGTGGAGTTTGCATTTCTGCCTGTGCATGCGTGGGTTCTCTCCGGTTCCTCCAGCTTCCTCCCACAGTCCAAAAACCTGCTCATCAGTTTAATTGAACACTCAAAATTTTCCGTAGCTGTGACTGTGTGCGTAAATGGCTGTCTGTTTATGTGTCAGCCCTGTGAATGACTGGTGACCAGTCCAGGGTGTACCCCGCCTCTCGCCCAATGACAGCTGGGATAGGCTCCAGCCACCTGTGACCCTGAACAGGATAAGCAGTTTGGAAAATGAATGAATTATTTATTTCTAGGAAAAGGCTTTTGGTGAGAGACAGTAATTAGTTGTTTTTCCATTTTTCCTTCCTAAAACTCAAAATCCCCTAGATATTTAGACAAAAAAGATATGTCCATGCTTGGTAAAGTTGAAACTGTACTCAAAGATTGAAGTAAAAAAAAAAAAGAAAAAAAGGGGAAGCACAACAAGCAAACAATGCTTTGCTGTGAATAAAGTGAGCTAAAAATTACAATACCACTGGTGAACCTGCACAGCTCTAAACAAATCTGAACTGAGTTCCGAGTAGTTTCAGATAAACTTTCATGTAAACACCATCATGAATGCCAATCCAGCATGCCATGTCCGTCAGTGTGAGTGGAACGGGAACAGAAAGTGACCATGTGAACATGCTATTTATGATTTATGGGTTGAGCTCATGGCGGGAATCCCAAATTTTTGTGTCTCCACCCCTTAAGTGATGACTTTGAGTCTACTTTAAATTGGACACTGTGTCTTCATCCCTATGTGAGAAGTGAAGCCAAAATATCTGAGTGCTTACTTGCTGGTCTGCAGTGAGGCCACAGTAAGTTCACTGCTGTTGGGGTTGTGTAGCGACCATCATACCCAAAGTGGCAAATCAGGAGGACCGAGGCAATTCCCGTTGGGCCAGCCTCAAGTTTGGGCCACGAGGGCCGGTGGTAATATACATTTTTTTAAAATAATTATAATTTTTTGGTTCAGTATACATTCTGAATGAGTGTTACCTACATGCTATTACCGCTGTCCCTGTGGGCCGTCTCCATCAGCAGCTTTTTATTTTTTTTTTCTAAGATGCATCCTGACCTAACAGCACGTCTGTGCAGGCTAAAAACAATTAGCTCCGCCAGTCGGAGTCTGTGCAACGAGCCAGCTTGTAGCTACTGCCGGCCAGATGGATCAAAACAGCAAGGGTGGCGCGGAGAAGCTTAGAAATAAAAAAAATAGGAAAGCGCTGGAAAATGACACCAAAATGTGCAAAAATAGCATCTTTTTTTTAATAAAACGTCAACAAGCTTGCGGTTTGAAACAGCAGAGGATGGCGATGAAACTGGTTAGGCAAGATGTTAAATAAAATGCAGCTTACACCATGTGATGAGACGACACCACATAACTGGGGAAACTTTGGTGCTGCTGCATCTCACTTCTGAGGGGCTACAAGACAAACAGCTATGAGCCCACCACGGGTGCAGAGTGGGCAGGTAGGATTGTTCACTGAGTGAATATTAGTATTAATATCAGAGTATAGTGTAGACCTACTCTATATGAAAATTGCCCTGAGATAATTGATGCTTCATGATTCAACACTACAATAATGAAATTGACTTGAATTGACCACAAGGCTGGCTATTGACTATTTTTTTCAAATGTGATTTAATGTCAGAGGAAGACACAGGGGACAGTGATGAGGAAGGGATTGCTGCTGTCAGTTTTGGAGAAACAGGTGAGCTGTTGTAACAGAGTGTGTGAACAAGCAAGCATCAATACTAATATAATCACTTTCTGTGCCCAAATATTAGTAGTGGCCCTTTTTATCATCAAAAGTAAGATGGTAAACAAAGCACACAATTGAAAATGACTAAGATGAATGTTAGATGCAATAGACCTGCATATTTTGCCACTGATCAAAAAATTATTTTTTATTATCATTGATTTTTATTGCACAGGTTTAGGTGAGTTTATGGAACCTGGAGGAAGTGTGAAAGGGAGAGCAGAGTCTACTCCGAGACTGATTTCAGAGACAGCAGCTCAGCAGCAGCAGCAGAACCCTGAACCACAAGTTAGGGATGAGATAGATGAAGATGAGTCTGTTGATGGTTTTGACTACTTTGCTCGCCCTCAGTCACAGGATATACATTTTTTTTTTCTTATCAGCGCTCTTAACATGTAAAGTTATAATTACATTATTTTAATACAAAACATCATGATATAAAGTGGGCCGGTCTGAGGTATGAAATTCCAGGGCTGAAAATGAGTCCCACTCCGCCCCTGGCGACCATAGTCAGCTGTCAGCATGTGTCAATGGTTGGACCCGGATTGTAAGACAGCCCCTCCTTCTCATTATTTTCAACAAAAAAAACTTGTCTTATTTTCAGGTCAAGACAGTAAAATAGTGACATAAGTTCTAAAAGACAACACTGTTAATGGGTGCATTAAAACAACATTTAAACATCTAGTCACATTCAAAATGAAATAAACCACGTTGACACAAGATCAGATTTATCTTATCTACTACAACAAATCAACATAATACGAGGAGCCAGACCAGGGGTCAGCAGGTTTGAGGTTTTACAGCTCAACATGAATGAAGAGAGACTTATCAATGGAGGGGGAATAGCAGGAACTCCTCGGTCTGTGACTCCAACTGTCTGGTGTTCTGCTATCTGCTCACAGTCAACACGCAACAGAGTGCAGATGGAACAGACACAGAGCTAGTGTATTTCTTGGATTACTTGTCTCTGTTTGGTAATGTAAAGTGCAAAATGAGATACTGTTACTCCTGGAGACCACCACCAACTGGACCTCCATTACTTTCATGATAAACACTTATTTCCTGACTTTCTTCACAGTGGTGACACCAAAAAATGCTGCAGGTTTATGGCAGTGTGAATTAATTTTTTCCACTAAAGAGGGGACTTCAGAAAAGTTTGGTGACGACCAAACTGCACGGTCCTTTTTTTTTTTTTTTCTGTTATGATGGTCCCTGTGTCTGATTAGGCAATCACAAAGTCGTGAATCAGTGCCAGGACTGGACTGGTGAACTGGTCAGAAGAGGCTCTGGGCTGGATGATGGCTGATGGGATACCCTTTGTGTAGAATGAGACTCTGCTACACTGGAGCTTTGTTTGAGTGGAGAGTTTCTGTACCAGATCCAGACTCTGCACCCTGCACATTTCAATCAGCCAGATCTTACAGCTTGTTTGTCTTACTCCTGCAGCTTGAATCATCTGCTCGATCAAGATAAAACATTTGTTGAATTGTTAATTAACTAAGATCTGGAGGGGCAATATATCCAAAATGTGAGGAGGCAGTTAAGAGTGATTTAATCTTGACAGCAAGGTGAATTAAGGTTCCAGAAGGAGAGAGAAGCACATTTACATAATTGATTCGGCATGTTTATCCGTGATGAGATTACCATCCTCATCAATATTTTTTAATAAGCAAACATAGTGTTGTGAATTGCTGAGTGATCTGCAATTCACAGCTTTCAGGCTAAGCTTTGCAATCGATTCTTTTAATAGGAACAAAACCAAATGAGTAGCATTTACAGATTGATCTCTGTGTATCCATTTCTGAGGCATTGATCCTTGCATCCCTAGATTAGGTTTAGACAATAAATTCAGGCAGGGGTGTGCGTCTGTGTGAGTGGGTGTTATATTATATCATCTGAATAGTTGTGCAGTTGCCTCTGTGGCTCTTGAGACGGATGAAACCACTGTGTGATTGTCAGTGTGCAGCTTAATGTTCACACTCTGTAATTCAACAGTGAGGAGAGCAGCCTGGCCTCTAGGTCACACACTCTCAAGGCTAAATACAGCAGCAGTCAATCACAAGTGTCACTGCTCAGACAAATGTGACATGTCTTTCTCTTCAGCTGGACTTCCTTATTTCTTGCTGACAGAAATCTATCATGTTTACAGAAATTCAGGAGTATGACTCTTTGTTTTCTGATCAGTGATGTGGCAGAAAAACAAGACTTGTGTTCATGCTGCATTATAAACCGCTGTTATCAGCAGTGGAGCATATTAGAAAGAAGCTTTGGCCTTGTGGTTACATTGTTTGCCCCAGGTAGAGGTTTTAGTCTTTGGACTGGGCATACAGATTTGTTTCCAACCTTGGCCCTTTGACCCATTTCAGTCCCCAGCCAATTTCCCACACCCCACTCCAACCACTCTCTTCTCCTTTTTTTTTTAATAAAGACTTCATCACAAAACAACCTCATGTGGCTACGCTGGAGAGTCACTGGTTGTGTTGAGAGCAATGTCGCTGTCGTGGACTGCAAAACATAAATGATGGCTTGGAGCTGTCACTGGTCAGTTTCTAATAGCTAGAATGTCCCAAATGTAATCAGCCATGCACCCATTTAAATTTTTAATCAAAGCAGATGAGCTTCAAAACAACTACTTTTTATGTTCAGCACTTTTTATGTTGATCTTTTTATAGCATAAACTCTCTCTCTCTCTCTCACACACACACACACACACACACACACACACACACACACACACACACACACACACACACACACACACACACACACACACACACACACACACATTTATATGGGGCATTCTACCGAAAGTGTCCAAAATGGGACATATATATTCTGAATCTTTGAAGTTTGGAAATGTAGGCTTTCCGCATACATCAGCACAGAAGCCAAAAAGGCTACACAGGAAAACAAGAAGCAAAAACAAAGCTGTGTTCACAAGATGTGACAAACTTGTGGAAATGGAAGTTGAATGTATTTTCTATACTAGTCAGTAACTATAGAGTAAAATTTATTTCAGCAGCAGTTCTACTCTTCTCTTACTGTCTACTCCAGACGTGTTGGGCCACAGGGCTCTGAAACTTCCCTCTAAGTGAATTAGTCAATGAACAAGGTGGAAGAGAGCAGACTTGTGGCAGTGACACAAGAAAAGGTGTCACTGAGTATTTGTGGTCACTTTTGATGAGAGTATTGATTAAACTGATGTGTGTGTTCTGTTAGATGTCTTATGAGACTGACAGCTCTCTGAAAGAATTTCTAAAAGTTCCTGCTTAAATGCAAAAAAGTTTGTTAGAACTTTGAATGAACTGAGCAAACAAAGATGACCCCTGGGTGAGCGTCCATACATGCCCAGTGTTGTTATACACGTCACAAAGAGGCATGTGGTGTCATCTCCTGAGAGCCCACACGGGTTCTTTGAGCATGGCTGCCATCTGATGCTCCAGCTTATGTCTCCTGCACGTCAAATACGTTTTCACTGATCCTCCCAAACTTCCCCAAGCTGCATTATTTAGTTTCTCGTAAATCTGGGATGTCAATTCCATTGGTAGACAGGATTCCCAGTAAGGAAAACAGGACGTTTGAGGAAGAAAGGCCGCGAGACAGAATAAAAAAGAGGAAGCACAGTGAAGGAGACAGAACACTCGAAACACCTAAAACATGTCCTATACTTTATTTTGTCCCCCCAAAAAACATTTAGCATTTCAAAGGAGTCCAAGGACGCATTTTTCATAAACTTACAACAAGCTAGAAAAAAAGCTTTAAAAAAGCATGAACCAATCTAAGGTGTTTTGTAAGCCGTCAGTTTTGATAGAACAGACGGCCATTCTGCATCAGCAATGAGGACCAGCATGGATAGCTCCTCTGACTGACTAGCTCTGTCTTTGATATGTAAGCAGCAGTCTCTAACTGTCTCTCCCTCTTTCCTCTTCCGCCCCACCCGTCCCTGCTCCCCTTTCTCTCTTTCATCAGGGCGAAGAAGGACCCTGGGGAAGGAAAGGAGAGGTTTGTCGAATTAGACTTTGCGGTGTCATATATAATCTATTCTGTCATATTCTGCAGCACAGTGAGAAGCTCTGTCAAGTCTGCACGCCTGCTATAGAGGACTTACAGAGCCAATACCTCCAGGCCTGAGGAAATCGGGACCCTTGGGCAAAAATATACATCACAAAAGCTGTCTCTCTTTTCGGCAGACCAACACATTTGAAATATCGAACACTTACTGTACCATCCACTGAATCACAAAATATGAAGGGGCTGTGGCCTCCCTCTGTTGAGCTCTGTTGAACTAGAAACAAAGTTTTTGGTTTGTGTTCAGGTGGCATGTCTGACTGACTGGTTTTAAAATTTTGCTCATCTCTTGCTGATTTTCTGATCACACCATCAGTTTCGAATGATTCATGTTAAATGTTGCCCTCATCATGTTTTAGATGAAATTCAAAATGCTGTTTTTCAGATAAGGAGAAAACCACATGTAGCTTAATCATGCCAGCAGCTGGATGCATTTGTTGGAGTTATCTATAATCCAACAGTGTTTGTGTGTTCTTTTCTGTGGATTAATTAGTCCATGCATTTTTACTTCAAGTAAGTATTTAGGATTAGCTTTGTTGGTAATGAGATCAGGACACAGATTTTACATTTGGCTTAAACTCATAAGTGTCCAAACTTTTCCAAAGAGGGACACATCTGATTTACTTTCTAGCAGCTCTTACTGTTGAACCCTGAAAGTATCATCTGAATGCTCTGTATTTATGGCTTCATTCAGGGATTTCTGTAGAACCGGTCCCTCAGTGAGCTCAAACCTCCTCCTTCCATCATCACAGACTGATGAAACCAAAGCTCACTTGTCCCTCAGGTGTCTCTGATCCCAGATGATCGGCAGTCAGTTTTCTGCAGTGTAACGTGCTCCGTAAACATAAGCAAACTCTGCTACTGACCAAGGAAAATGTTCTTCATTGGAAGACAACTCTCACATTTTCACATCCTGATGAATCCATTCATTTAAAGACATCAGCTAAAGAGTTGTTGAGTTTCTGCAGAATGTACCGAGCTGTAGCTTTAGACTAGCAGACTATGAACAGTCCAGATAGAGTTTAGTGAGACCTTACTGGACTTTTCATGATGTAGAATGTGATAGATTTCCATGCCATTTATAGAATATTTTACAAAAGGAGCTGAGGATCAGATACAAAGGATCTCTGGCCTGACTTTAGACATGCCTGCCTTAACTGCTTGAAATCTGTATTGGACGGGATGCTCTTGGCTGTTTACGTAGCATGACATAAAAGTATATAGAAGTAAGATAAAGTGACAAAGATTTAAAGTTAGCAGGTCAGCCTTTCAGCTAATGACTGCAGTTGGGTGCGTGTAGTCTGTTTGATGCCTGATTTTTGTTCCTTTGCATCTCTTTCCTTCTGATAAATGAGCCAGACCTGGCAGTTTTACTACATTGCAGTGTTTAGATGATTATCACAGGCAATGTTTGGGAAAAAGCCAATCTTTCCTTTTCCATTTGATAACTGAATTCAACATGTTGTAGTAAAAATGACCTCAGTTTCACATTTTTCCCTGTTGTATCTTGGGATTTTCTCTCATTTATATTGCATTATCAGAAAGGATTACCAGGCGATGTCGGCCTCAGAGGGGCAGAAGGAAAAAAGGGGGATATGGGCCATGTGGGTGTTGTTGGTCCCAGAGGATTTCCTGGCCAGGACGGATTGCCGGGCCAACCAGGGCAGCCTGGATATCCAGGGAAACCTGTCAGTGAACACTACCTTGATCGTTCCTTCTGAAAGGATCTCTCAAATGTTAAAAAAATAAAATTTAAAGGCATATTCTGCTTAACAAAGTGAAAATGTGTGTTGCAGGGCAAGCCTCCCTCAGACCAACATCTGCTGAAGCTCTGCTCGGATGTCCTGCGCAGTGAGTATCCATCTTTGTCAGCGTGTCACTAAGAACAAGCTCAAAGAGATTTCCGTCCCAAGGCCCATGTCCAGTCTGACAGAAGATCTCATTGGCTTATTGTTACTACTGTGAAAGTGGAGGGCATCCAATGAAAAAAGTACAAAACAATGATTGAGAGGGCTGTTGGTTTGATATGAGCCAGGTAGCAACCCTGTGGTGAAGTGGGGAAAAATGGCAAGAGTCCACTTGAGGCGAACCTCCTCAACTCAGCTATCCCGTTAGCTTCTGTGTTAAAAGCCCCATTTTTTGACCTGGTTTACAAATGTCCCCAGAGTATAGTAGCTTTTGAAACTGGTGAATATGGGAGATAAGAATGTGCATTAAGTCTGATGACAGTTCAGTGCAGTGGGTTAACTGCTGTTACACTGTAAGAAGATTCCTTGCTTGCACTTTGTGGCCTATCTGGGTTTTTCCTGTGCATGTGTGGGTTCTCCACAGACTGTATGGTTGTCTGTCTCTACATGTTACCAATGACCATTCACCCAAAAATGTTTCATCTTTAATCTCTCTCCCTTGTACATTTGAAGTTAGCAGTGAAGTTTTAACAGAGCCCCTTTTTGACATTTGCCAGTGGGGAGCATGTTAGGCAGTGGGCTGAGCTGCTTAAAGATGTAACTTTTCTCTGTGTTGAGAAAAGCCAAGCAGGCTGAAAAGCTCAAGGTTTCTGAAACCCTGAGAAAACCATAGTTATCTACAGAGGTTAGTGTGGGTTAACCTCATTTATTACAAACTTTCTTTGGTGAATAAATACTCAGAGTGTTGGTGAATGCAGACATAAAGAAAAATACAGAATACTTGATGCTCGTTGATTCTGTCTGCTGCTCTTCAGCTGATTGCATCTATCAATTCAATGACTGGGACTGGATAGAATGAACGCTATTAGAGTTGAATCAGACTGCTTTGTGTATTGCTTCAGGTACAGTATAACAACCTGCAGTGGAAAACACATATTTGGATGCTTTCTCTTTCTATAAATGAGCAAAGACAAACTTTATGAAAAGTATTATAAACTCTTTGCCTGCAGATACCAGAAAATGAAAATCCACTCTGATTGAAGACAGATCTAATTTATCACACAAAGTTTGATGAAGATGTTGGTTTTTTTTTTCTTCCATCCACAAAGTTTTTGCACAACATTGAAATTAAAATCACTCACAAATATACTGTCCAATTTGTGTGAAGCATTAACTAGAAGCTTCTCCATAATTCAGGGTACCCCCTCCAAGCCCCTGATACCAGTGAAACAAATCCAGACAGTTCTGCTGCTCACAAGAAACCTCAACAGATATGAAATATGATCTTTAAAACACACATGTGAATGAGTTAGCACCTCCTCTCTGCTCTGCAGACCAGCTTCCAGCGCTGCTCCAGAGCCTGGCCCCCCCAGCAAGGTGTGAACCCTGCCACAGCTTAAAGGGACCCCCAGGTGAGCCAGGAGTACCAGGACCTAAAGGCTCCATTGGAACCCACGGCTATCCTGGCAGAAGTGGTGCTCCTGGTTACCCAGGACCCCCAGGTCTACAGGGTCCTGCAGGCCTTAAAGGTAATGTGAGCAGAAGTTCGAGCTTTAAAGTGTTTGCTGTCTGGATTCAGGCATACAGCCTTAAAGCCAGGGCAAAGGACTGAAAGTGAAACTGACAGAAATGATTCAATCAGTCTCTTTACCATGACAACAACAAAACATTAAAGAAATACATAACTCCCAAGACACAATTTACTGCTGCTTTCATCAATGATTAAAACTAGGGCTGTCATTTTAACGCGTTAATTAGATTAATTAATTACACCGCAATCTGTTAATCTGGATCCCAAACCCGTGGGGCGTTCAAAGACGCACTTATTTTTAAATGTCTGGCATTTACAAACCGTGTGTCCTACTTGGAAAAAGAGGTGTTCTCGTCAGATTTTCAAATTTCCGACGGTCCCTGAATGTATCACACATGGCGTCAGCAACATGCGGATGGAGGGAAGCGAGATTGATTTGTGACTGCCATCCACATCGCGTTTATTCACACGTCCTTTTTGAAAATCTACAGAAAATCAACCGTTTGCTCAATTCTGAAAAAAAAACCCCAGATAATTCTACACTCTTTACTGCATTAAACAAGCCCTGAATGATCGATAAATGTCCTGTATTTAAATCTAAAGAATTCTTTGAAAATTTGCTTCCATCTTCCTGGTGTCATGTTTCAGCTTGGGGCTGCTCTGCACCAATCAGCAACAGTTTGTGTGTTCAGAGCACGTAAAACTGAGAATACTTCACTTTTCTTTGATCCAAGACTTGAATAAAGTGTTTTGTACATAGTTCCTCACAGTTTTTAGCCTGTAGCCCTGGTTCACCTGACCTCATAGAAGTATAGAAGTTCATATTGCAGTGAAAATCAAGTCAACATTGAGTAAAAATGTGACAAAAGCTAAAACCGTCCTAAAAATCAAATCAGCCTATCTTAGGTGCAGGACTGTGTAGATTTTGTAAAGATAGAACCATAACACTTTCTTCATGTGTTTCTTATGCATCAGGGTACCTAAAAATGAGTTGTATATATTCCCACCTTATTTTTAAATGTTTTTTTTAATGTCTTTTAATGTAATTTTAATGTCCTGGAATTCAAATTCTTTATTTTGGGACCTAAAGCAGATATGAGATCAAAATGCGATTAATTAGATTAATTAATTACAAATCCTGTAATTAATAAGTTTAATTTTTTAAATCGCCTGACAGCACTAATTAAAACCAAAAAAGTGTCAAGCAGAAAAAAAATTGAATGTGTTGATGTTCACTGTACCCCATAAAACAACATCATTAAACAAACCAACATTAGTGAAAGTCAGCAGAGCAAGAGACAACAAATACAAAACACGTACCCATCTCATTGGGGTGCCTTTGATTTATCAGCACTTCAAGACAGAGAGTGGCTAATCATCTGTAAAAGCTGCCAAACTGTACCACTCCACAGCTGTGTACCATTTCCAGCCCAAAGGACCAGAGGAACAGAAACTTCTGAGGTGTCAGGATGAAGGAGGCCAGCTGGAGCTGGGCTGTAGTTGTATTTTCAAGAAATACAAACCAACCCAGAGGGTTCTCTAATTTAACTAAAAGATTTACTGAAAGACACCACCAAGAGGGAAGCAAAGGCCTCATGGGAATTGCAACAGCTGGGCATATGACTGAGTGTAGACTGAAGCTACTTAGAGCCAAAGTTTCAGACAACTTTCCAGAGGGGGTATTGTGCATTTTTATGCTTTTGAGGTGCAGCCCGCGACGTCCCTTCGGTTGTAATCCTGTTTCCTCTGGATGCTAAAGCGAATTTGCGTCGAGATTACATACAAAGTCAATGCAATGCCGATTCACCCCTGACGGCTTGTTGGACGCGTTTGGCACAGCCCATTTAGGGCGTCAGTGCGTTTAGAGCAATGGGGCGTTTTGGGCGTGGCGCATTGGAGCGTCGCCGCGTTTGGGGCGTCAGACGTCTAAACACTTGAGTTGAAAATATCGAACTTTCGATGCAAATTTGCGTGAAGGCAGTGCTGCGGCAGCCAATCAGGTATGACATTCCCCCACGACGACCGCCACCTGCTCCGACTCCAACCCCGCTGGAAGATGGAGGAGAAAATAATATGCGCTGTGTGTCATTATCCAGAGTTATACAATACGACATGTGTACTGTACAGAGACTGGAAAAAAAGGAGCAGGCTTAGGTGAAAGTTGCTAAGGAGACAGGTTTTGAAGGTAAGTTCAGTAAATTTTCGTTTCCAGCTTGATTTGCTGCACAGGTCATCACTGTGTTTTCCTCAGTGTAGTTTTGAGCCTGATAGAGAGGAGGAAAGAGCGGGGCAGGGACAGAGCCAGAGCCAGGGAAAAGATGGAAATTCTCTGCGGTCCTCTCTTCCCTCCACCCCTTCATTATCCCCAGGGAGACCTCTGACCTCCGGGAGCATGGGCCAGGGGTTCAGGAGGTCGAGAACTAGGTCACAGGGAACAGCCAGGCAGGGCCAGTGGAGGTGGATTACAAGGGGAGAGGCAGCAGGCCTTGATTGTGATCATCAAAGCTTTTACACACTCTCCTGTCATGCTTTTGAAACCACAGCTCATTGTTTTTCAGATGCTCTTTTGGGCTTTAAGTGAGCGGGCTCTCAACTCTGCATGCACAGTGACACTCGTCAGCCTCTCAGCTTGTCAAAAAAGTCCAGCGGCGAGACTCGGGCGTTCACGCAGCGCGTTACAGGCTTGACACGCATTTAAATTCGCGAATTTGCATTTGGTGTGGCCTCGGCATGAGACTCCCCTCTTCACAAACCCACTTCCTTCTGATTGGTCAGCCCTGTGGAGGCCTGTTAGGGGGTGTTACAGGTGATTTCTTGGTGTTCGAGGCCCACCCCTCCAGTGAGTCATGAACCAGTTAGGAGATTATTATGCAATGACGTCATTATTTCATCAAGTCCCATGAAGATCTCAAGAAGATCTGGTGCTACATTTAGAATGGCCTGTTTTAAGCCATTCACAGACAGATCCAGGAATTCCTCATACATATCAAAATGTAGTGGTTTGAAATCTGCACACATTTGGTCTGAATATCCAGCATTCTTATTTTATTTTCTTGTTCACAATATGGGAGAGCAGAATACCCCGTCTTTAAGTTTGGCCTTGTGCTCTACCTTTAGCTTGAGCCTTGTTAAAAGAAGAATCAACAGTCATAAAATTTAAATACAAATATTATTATTAAAGCTCTGTCATGCAGGGTGATTAAAACAAGGACGTAAAGATAAGAGTGATCAGTGAGCTGATCTTCGAGTTTGCTTTCTGAAAACAACAGCAGTGTTTGAATAAACTGGAGAGCTTTGCCTTTAACTCTGTCATGTGTCCAACACAAAAGGAGGCCTGGCTCTGCCTGTAAGCGTTGATTTCTTTCAACTTTCATGCAGATGGAGACATCAGCTCTGAACAGTCAGTTGCAGCCACTCAAAGGGGAGCAGACACATCATGTCCATGCTACTTTATTAGAGCTGTTTTGTTAGAGGACCTCTTTATTTGTAGCTTTTGTTTGTATTTAAAGGTTATTTAGTTGTGCTGTGGGAATGTTTTATCTTCATCATGCATCTCTGCGAGTTCATAAATTTTCAGGCTGAGTGGGTTAAAGAAAGAATGCATAGAGCAAGCTTTCAGACAGCCAACCATAACAACGGTGTCACTGCTCAGTGCACGACAGTCCTCACTCCTCGTGTTTCAAACATTTAATGGTTTCCTCAGCAGAGAGCAGTTACATGGAAAAAAGGACATTTTTCTTGGGAGAAAGGAATGGAGGAGATTTGTTTTTAGAGCAATGGGACATCCTGCCCTCCGAAGCGTCACATTACGTGACATGTTTCGATGATGACAGTGTAAGCTGATCACCTCTGGATCATCTGTCAGTCAGCTCTAACAGCTGTTTGCGCGTCTGCACATGTGCGCTGTAACGACTCTGATAAAACATAAACAGTCACAGAGCGTTGTCTGTTCTGGGTATTGATCCTCAATTTTATTGATTTGATGATGGTAGCACATGTTACCACATACCTCTGTTCCTTTAACCTGTTTGTCAAATACATTACCATGAAGAAAACCTGCTCTCTGTTAATTTTGTGTGCTGTTTAGAAGCACACAGATCACTCATTATTGAGTTATTTATGAATTATTTAGCCTTTTTGTCTCAGTAATAGAATAGAATAGAATAGAATAGAAAATACTTTATTCATCCCCGAGGGGAAATTCAGGAGTCACAGCAGCATTTAAGAAAACAAAAGTAAGAAAGAGTATAGAAAGTGCAAAAAGGCCCATAAGAAATTAGATGACGACATTCCGTCCACCACTCGTCCACCACTCTCCAGCCCAGCCAGTCTCCACCTCCACAGGGTCCAGGACTGAGCCTCCCCAGCAGTCTGTTCAGTCTCTGTCTCCTGGATCCTGTCTGCTCACAGCAGGCGAAGCTCCTCCGATGTGTCGCCGGCGTCCGATGTCAGCTCCATCAGCCACATCCGTGAACAGCACGATGCCGCTGGGTTAGCACGGCTAGCTCGTCCATCCCCCGGAGCTAGATCCCACGTTCCCAACAATGATGGATGGAAGGACAGGTCCACGTTGTCATCTCCCAGCTCACACCCGAGAACCGGCACGTCGTCCTCACCTCCTCCTCCTCAGCTCGAGGGAAATCATCAAGCCCTACACTAGTTAGCATTGGCATGCTACAGGCTGCTAACAGCTGAGTTCGCATGTAAACAATGCAGCCATGGTTACATGTGGGATCTCCAGACAAACACAGGAGAAAAGTAGTCAAAAATATCGCCGAAGCCACAAAAAGTTTGGTGTCCGTGACCGACAATGAACCATACAAAGTGATGATCCACTCCAAATACAAAGATGACGAAAAAGAGATGAAAAAAAATTACAAGAAACGGACAAAGACGAGAGAGCTGCTGCAACAGGCAGCTACTTGGGTAGCGCCTAGCAACGGAAAAAAAAAAAAAAAAAAAAAAAAAAAAAAAGACATTAAGACATTATTTTTAAGATTTCAGTGACAATAGAAATCATGTTACTCTTTACTCTCCACTAACCTCATGCTCATGTTTAGAACTTTAGGAACTAAAAGAAAACAAGTGTTTAATTCTGCCAAAAGTTTCTCTGACCTAAATTATATTCATAAAAAAGAGAATCAACAGGAATGAGAGAATTAAGCTATCACATATGAACATGTTTATTTTATATTTTATTTAACAACATAAATTATGTCATTGGATTATAATCTGATTTTAACAATTGTAAACTGGGTATTGATCCTCTGTTTTATTGATTTGATGATGGTAGCACTTGCTAATGGATGCTGAAAGGTGAACATGTGTGTTGCACGACGATGAACACGGGCAAAACAGTGAAAACACCTCTGCAAACTTAAGCAGTTTGGTGTCAATGGCCAACAAATTAGTCATTAAGAATAATGACTGGCTACAAGTACGAAGAGATCTAAAAAGAGACGAAAAAAAGTAGAGAAAAGGAAAAGGAAGAGAGAGCTGCTGTAAAGAGTAGCCACAGTGGGGCTTAGAAACACACTGCTTTGCGAAACTTTTGCAACTCATTGGGCACAACTTATTTGTTTTTATCTTTATTTCTTTTATTATTATTTATATTTTTTTATTCATTGATTGACTCCACAGACACTGAACATTTTCTTTCATGGAATTTTTACAGTTCCTAAGGGAACAGCCCTGCTAACAATTTTTGGTTCCCAGAATGTTCTAGGAACAAAAGTTCTGACGTTCCCGGAAGAGTGTCTTTCAGGTTGCCCCTATGGTCCCATGGAAAGTTTGTGTTACGTTCTTTAAACGTTCCATGTTGGTTAGATGTTTGGTTCCCCCAATGTTCCCCTGACGTTCATTTTTGGTTAAATTGCCATCTATCGACCCTCCCCTAACCTTTAGGGAAAGTTAGTTTTTGGTTATCTTTTGGTTGTATTGAAAGTCCCCCACCAACTTCAAAACCCCATAATTGTATTCATACCCATACTTTGAACGAGTAGTCAGTAATGGATGAAAATGCAAGTCTAGCAGCACTTTTTATTACAATATAGTGAAATCCAAATGACAACAAAAAATAATCACACCAATTACAATGCAAGGCCATGAAAAGATAGCAAAATACAAACAATAAAAATAATGTTCTGCAATTGGGATGTCTTGTCCAGTTGGTGTCTTCATTCCTTCTTAGCTGATAAAAAATGTAAAATGGGAGCAAAAATAGGCATGTCTGGTCAGGTGTGTCCTCATCCCTTTTGAGCTGGCCTTAAAAGAAAAACACAAGTTGGAGCATTAGTTTAGAAAAGCATGACAAACAACCCTAACATCCCTGATTTTGTGATCACCACAAGTGGTTTAAAGATTTCTAAATCATTTCATTACTTGTTACATTCACCAGCCGAGACAAATAGAATGATTCTAATTTACCTTCAGTGGGGGGTGAATGTAAGTGCTTACCCAGTGACGTCCTCAATTTCTGCCTCTGGCCAAGGGAATTCTCGAGACAGGCCGCTAAGGTGGAAGTGAAAATGAAATTTTTCGCTTACACATCATAACTTTGTCAGTCAAGTGGTGTAAGATGAGGTGAACAATGCATTAACACATGCCTGTTATAATCTTGAAGAGAGTCAGATCCAGGAAAGGCTTTTTGGAACTTTTTCACCGCAGCAATACATCAGCAGTATCCACTCAACACAGCATATGGCAGCTGTCCATTTGCACCTCCCAAAGTTCAGAGGAAGTGCTGCTGAAAAAAACAATCATGCAATTAAGACGGATATTGAGAGCCTTTATCATCTAATTCTGTAAGGTAAATCAGTTCAGTTAAGATTATTGAAATGTAATTACCATTTTGTTCTCCTGTTGTGTAAGACTCCGGTCCAGCTTCTCTAGTTCACTCACTGTTCTGCATGGTCAAAGCAACAGGTTTTCCTGCAGAAACAGCCTCAACCACTGCTGTGGTGTTGATCCTCTTCATCAGGCAGGCCATGTGTGCTCCTATACTGTAGGGACATTTGGAAGGAGTTCATGTGAATTTTTACACACAATATACTTTCCTATGTGAACAACTTAGGTGTGTGTAAAGTACTTACTCTTCTAAATAGTGGCCATGACTGAGAAACATTCCTCTCCATCATGAATCATTACTGGATGAAGAAAAATATAGAAATAAAAAGTTTATTTTAAAATCCCTGGTTCTGAAATTGTATTAAAACTTGGAAATGGAAAACTCTTATACAGCAATAAAAATTACCTAAAAAACAAAACATCAAATAACTTGTATTAGATAGGATTTAAATACCTATAGATTGCGTAGTAGCACCCACTTTTGTGTGTTGTTAATCTCTCTCAATAAGTGAGTGTGGCAGCTCTAGACTAACTAAACCGCATTGAGCTTTTTTAAGATGAACGTAGAGATAAAGTTTAAACGGACAGTGAGGCTACAACAGGAGCTACAGGCGAAAAAAGGCTTGTGTGTTTGTGTTCATTCCAGCCCACATGCAGCAGTTATTCTGCTGTGGTCTGTTAAAACGCGAGTGTCTATAGATGAAATCAAGAGCCAGGTCACGTTAGCTCTTCTGGTAGAACATAACAAGGATTTACTAAAAGTACAAGTTAAGAACACGTCTCACAGCGGTGGGCTGTAGAGTACTAATACATCAACAGTGACTTCAGGACGTTCCCATCCGAGTTTACAAAGTTCATTTCAACATCTAAGATAGCGCTGACTTCTGATTAATTAATTAGCTTTTTCACGTAGTTTTCCAGTAAAGAAAGTTATCATAGACAAAGAAACGTGGCGAAAAAAAGACTGTGTAGAAGGAACCTCTGCTCTCCATTCATTTGCCTTACTCCAAACAAAGAAGCGCGCCACTGAGGTCTTACAACATAGGGAAACAAGGGGGGAAACGGAGTCTTTAATGCGAAAAAGCAAGAGCTTTTGTGGGTTCCTCTCACAATCCTATTGAATAAAAAGTTTTTCTTCTATTGAAAGACAAACACTTACTGTGTTGATGACCTACTTGGACAGATGCAGAAACACGTAGACACAACGCAGTCATCTGACCCAACTTTCCTCCATTCAGCTCCCTCTTCTTCTTGAGTCTTTTTGTCCCGTGGTAAATCAGCTGAAAGTTGCAATAGCGCCACCTACTGTACTGGTGTGTGCTTGTGGATCAAGCAGTTGGTCTTAAATCCTAAATTAGAAGTGTTCTGTTTTTATGTTTTTAGCAGTTTTTCCCAATACATACACTTTATTTTATTGCCTTTCTTTAGGGGACTTTGTGCAAAAGTATGACAAAGTAGGCACCCTGTGCTTACAACAAATATTAAAGCAAGTTTTTATATAGTGCATTTTAGGACATTAAAGCTAAAAACAAATGAAACTAAAAACTAAAAGCAACAAAAATTGGCCAAAACTCTGACAGCATTCATGTGGCAATGTGTAAATTATCATTTACACATAGATAGTGATGCAAAAAGAAAATGTTTGTCTTTTCTCCAGTTTCTTCAGTCACACTTTAGGCTTATAGCACTTTAGATGTCTGGAATTACCCATCTAGAACAGCAATCAGGCTGTCATTGTCTCGTAAACAGGCACTCTACATAGGCTTCATGCAAATTAGGACCCTAAAATAAAATATCAATGAAGAGGATCCTTTTGTCAGCACAGTTACTCATCGTTCTCGGTTAACCAAAAAACAACCAAACAACAACCAACCCAATGTTGTGTAAAGGTAGGACTGCAACCACTGGAGAACGTTTCGGTTCTCTTAACATTTAGGGAACGTAAGGCTTTGTGTGGTTTCAGTGTAACCAAGGGGAAAGTTCTCTTAACATTAGATCTTGGTTTGGTTCTAACTAACCTTTAGACAACCAAAAGCTAACGTTGCCTTTACGTTCTGTGTTACTAGGGAGGTCTGCATAGAAGCATATGAGGAACTTGGCTGCTGCTTTTGCATATCTTACCACTACAGTCTACCAACCTGTATGACTGGTTTCTGCACTGTGTGGTAAATGTTACCAGCTGCTGTTACCTTGTCTGTTTGGTAACCTTCTGTAGGGTAGAGGAGGGATGTTTCTTCAGAGCCACAGGTTTCTTTCTGGGCAAGCAGTTTTTTGTGGGTTTAACATCATTTTGCGTTGCTTTACCTCATCACCTAATGGAGAAATGGAACCAGAACCAATCTGTTATAATGCTGTGCAGACATCTACTCATCCTACTTGTGTGTCACTGGTCAAAAGAATATAGGAGCACCACATTAGGGTCATTCATATACCACTTCTGCTACAGAGACTGAAGTCTTCAGGCAAATTCATACCCCAAACTTTATTTGAAGCTTCTCTGAAACAGTACCAGCTTTCAGAAATGAGCAGGTGTGTTACTGTTTCGTTATCTTTCAGTGGGAGCCCACAACACAAACCTGAACATAGCTGGCTCAGAGGGAAAAGCCTTTTTTTTCTGTAGCTTTAAATCCCTCTCACATGTGTGCTTTGAAAAAAGCCTCATAGCTCTTGTTTTGTACCTTCAGGTGACATTGGACCACGGGGACTAAAAGGTAGCAAAGGAGAGGGAAATCATGGACCCCCAGGAACACCTGGACAGACAGGTATTTAAAAACCCCTGCTGCACTGAGCTCAGTCTGAACCCAGAGCACTTCAGCACACTCTAAACAAATATATATATATATATATATATATATATATATATATATATATATATATATATATATATATATATATATATATATAGAGGTTGTTTGTAGTCTTCCTCTTTTATTGATATGGGAGAGAAATGTTCTCGTGTTGAATTTTCTTTGAGTGTACCTTGTGAAATTTGGGAGATGGGGTGAAGGAGAGATAAGGTCGTCACAGACAGTGAGTGCTGTGTTTTTGGAAGCTTATTAACTTGTCAGAATGCAGGATGAACACATGGAATTAATGAACCATCATGGGCTATTTGTAGTTCACAGAGCAAGAACTAGGCTTACATTTAACAAACCTTCCACCCATTTCCCCCTCTTCATTAATGAGGCAGAGCATATCATTGTGCTTATTTGGTGCTTTGCTTTGCCCCTGGTTATTACCACAGGAATTCAGGGCCCTCGAGGTTTTGATGGCGTCGGTCACCCAGGCAGTCAAGGGATTCCAGGAAAACAAGGTCCACCAGGAGACCCAGGGAATCGAGGCAACCCAGGGCTTCCAGGTGTTTGTGATGTCTCAATGTGTTATCAGACCTACAACCTCAGGGAACATTACAGCAAAGGACCCAACGTCTGATGAGGAAGCAGCATGTGGGAGGCTGCTAACAGCCAAGTGTTTCCAGGAAGCAGTTTACTGTATCACTGATTTATAGAGACGTGTGTGTGTGTGTGTGTGTGTGTGTGTGTGTGTGTGTGTGTGTGGAGAGGAGCTGCTCTGAAGGCACAAAACACCCTCACTGGTTGAAATTCGATGCTTAGAGTCTGGGTTGTGGTTATAGATAAGAGACAAGCTAGCGTACTGTGATGCTATAGGGCTAATATTGATGCTGCACCTACAAAGTTTGAGGAAGCAGTCAAACAGTGAGTTACAAAGCTGCACTGGGTTGGTTATGTGTGCCTCTCTCTTCTGTTAACTAGACTTCAATAGTAGTGACACAAGCACTAAGAGAAGAAACGTTGCAACAAACGTCTCACATGTCAAAGATGCAGGGGGCGGCAACCTGCGGCTCTTTGATTCCTTTAAAGTGGCTCCTTGTAGCTTTTAAAAGAAATACTAAAAGAACTTTTTTTTTTTCTTTTTGTTGTTGTTTGTTTTTGTTTTTTGTTTTTTAAATAAGGTATTAATGATTGACAACTCTGAGAATTTATAAAATCATGCCACTACATTTTGTAGAACTAAATATTCATCACATCTAGCATCAAATCCTGCCATCACTCTACTTCACCTCCTACAACATCAACAGCCTAGCAACTTCCCATGCACCTGTGGCTAACCTCAAGTTTTACAGCCCTGGGAAGATAACTACATCTACAAAAAGACAAATCTGGAATAAAATACGGAATTTAATTCTGTGTGGATGGAGTCATTTAACTGCCAATGTGCTGGCTTGATATACATGATTGATATGTGGCAAAATATAAGCAAAAACTATGAGTTAAGCAACATCAATATATGTCATCAAATTCAAGCATTCTTTCTGTAGCTCTACAGTTTCATAAATTCTGTTAACTTTTAGTTTAGACAATCATTCAATTTTAACTATATACTATAGAATTGTCTACATCACATTGTCATTATTGTAGAGATAAAGTAGACTTTGTGTCTCTGGAATGACGTAAATCCAGGGGAACTGAGAGGAAAAGGCTCTTTTGATATTAAAGGTCGCAGACCCCTGTTCAAATGGATTGATTGGAGCAAATGACCCCTCAGGAAACTAGAATCTAATCTTGGCAGTAGGAAAACAAACCTCGCAGAGATTAAGTTTTCCCCTCTGTGTTATAATCTACATCCAGCTACACATTTTAAAGTAGAGTGTAGGGGAATCAGCCCACATGCTGAGAAGTCACCACCAGGGCCGTAACCAGGGTTTCAAAATTGGTGAGGTCCAGACCTTGACTCTCAACTCACACCCACACCCACACCCACACCCACACACACACACACAAACTCTTGTTATGAAATCAGTTTTGACCAGTAGTAGCTAAAAGTTCCTTTATATTAGACTGCATATAATCATACAGTGTGAAATGATGGAAGTTTACTTTGGGTTGTTAGCGTAACAGTAACGGACATTTGAGCAAATGAGGAAGAGAGAGATTTTCTGTTGTTAAGACTTTAGAAACCTATTCTCATTAAGACATTGAGATGAGAGGGGAAAAAAATCCCTTTTTATCAGTCTTTGCACAATTCACACCAAAATGTCACCTAAAATAACAGATACACTGCCAAGTGGATTGCACTACACACATTTAAAAACACACAGAGGGACGTATTAAAAAAAAATGTTTTATTTGGCTTTGTCTAAACCTTGGCTTTGTTTTAGTTATAGTCAGGCAGACAGGCAGACAACAATGTGCTTCCCTTTGCTTCTCTGTTCAGTCAGTAAACTGTGCTTCCTTGTGTGCTCCTCTCTACGTTGGCCCTTTGAAATGACATAGAACACACTAACATAAGTTATAATGCTCATTCCTATGGTGCGGCCACACCAAACGCGAATTTGCGGCGCGATTACATACAAAGTCAATGCAAAGACGCATTTAGCCGATTCGCCTCGGGCGGCTTGATTCGCGCGTTTGGCACGGCGAGTTTGGAGCGTTCACGCGTTTGGGCGGTAGACGCGAATTCGCTCGAGTTCAAAATATTCCCCCACAACGTCATTGTTTTGACGACATTGAGGGGCAACTGCCGCCTGCTCCGGCTCCAACTCCGCCGGAGGATGGAGGAGAAAACAATCTGTGTGGTGTGTCATCATCCAGAGTTATATGATACGACGTGTGTACTCTACAGAGACCGGAAAAACAGGAGCAGGCTTGGTTGAAAGTCTCTGAGGAGACAGGTTTTGAATGTAAGTTCTGAAAACATTCGTTCCCAGCTGGATCTGCCTGTACGGGCTATCACTGAGTCCGACTGTGTTTTCCTCAGCGGAGTTTTAAGCCTGATAGAGAGGAGGAAAGAGCGGGGCAGGGGCAGAGCCAGGGAAACGATGGAAGTTCTCTGTGCTCCTCTCTTTCCTCCACCCCTTCATTATCCCCAGGGAGAACTCCGGGAACATGGGTCGGGGGATCGGGTGGTCGGGGGTACGGGGGGTCGGAGGTTCGGGGGATCGGGGATGAGACCGCAGGGAACAGCCAAGCAGGGCTGGTGTATTACCAGGGAGAGGCAGCAGGCATTGAATGTGATCTCCAAAGCTTTCACACACTCTCCTGTCATGCTTTGGAAACCACAGCTCATTGTTTTTCAGGTGCTCTTTTGAACTTTCGGTCTTTAAATGAACGAGCTCTCTACTCCGCATGCGCAGTACCGCGCATTCGCGTGTTCGCGCCTCAGCTTGTCAAAAAAGTCCAGCAGCGAGACTCGGGCATTCACGCGGCGCGTGACAGGCCATTCGCGCGAGTAAATTTGCGTGTTCGCGTTTGGTGTGGCCGCGGCATTAGTGCAATAGGTAAATATTTGTATAATCATCTATCTATCTATCTATCTATCTATCTATCTATCTATCTATCTATCTATCTATCTATCTATCTGCATAGATACATATACATGCTTAAATAAAATAGTAAAGGCCCACATTACTTTGCTGTGATATGATCTGTAAATGTAATCGATGCAAATTTAACCCATGAAAGTAAATATAAAAATAAACTATACATTTTTTAGAAAAAAAAAAATCAAATGTAAAATTTGGTGTTATATTGGTACAGACCAGTCAATGACATCCACTGATTCTTTTATTAAGAGCATTATTGGTTGTTCTAAAGCCAGAAACTCTTAGCAGATTCTCTCACCTTTTTGACACGTTTTGTAAACAAAACAATCTGTTTTAAAAAACTGAGACAGTCAGTTCTTGTCATAAAAGCAGCACAGAAAATTCCACATTTGATAGAAAAAATGGTAATGCACACTAAATCAGCATTGTCAACGTATGAATAAAAAATAACAGTGTTTTAACCAGTGAGCTTTAACTTTCTGAACTGTATGCTTTGAGTATGTTGCCATGGTTACCTAACGTTATGCCAGTCCAGCACTTAAAACTGGCATGGGGGGGACTGTCATCAGGCAATTTAACCGGAACGTCTTTTACCCGTTTAAAGTAGGTTTAAACTCAGTCTGAATCAGTATTCACACAGACCATGGGATAACATAAAATGAATTAAATCCTGCTGAAATATTCTTCTGGTTTTGACCTCGGATCAAACCCCCGGCTTCCTCCTCCTCTTTCTAAAGAGTGATATACTGCTGTTTATGCACAGACCGAAAATAACGGACCTGTCTGCATGGAGGTTTACAAGACACTGTCAGATCGCGTTGGTCAAAAACACCCGAAGGTCTGGCTTCATTTACAGCGGGCTGCTTGTTCGTAAATAATAACGAATCTGTCGCTCACCTCACGGTGTCGTTCTCTGCTTCCTGTCAAGCACGTTCAAAGTCACTGCGATTACAGGCTTCGTCAGATGACTTTCTGCATGCCGCGGTTTCAAAATAAAAGATCCCCTGTGTTGATATGTTTGATGCGCCGATTGGGGCTCGTTTTACTTTTTTTTTCTCGGAAATTTTTACTGAGGGTCGGACCTCGGTGACCTCATAGCTGGTTACGGCCATGGTCACCACCTACCTCTTCAGTTCAGTGGTTAAAGGATGTGATTTACTTCAGTAAATATCAACGTCTCTGAGGTTTATATCAACCAGTGCGGAGGTTTCTGCCTTGAGTGCAGCTCCACCTCAGAGAAATGATTGTATATGCAATTTATGTGAAAAGTATAAAACATTTCATGACAATAATTCTAGTGAAAGGTTAGCTAACAGCGAGAAATAAAAACCTAAGAGGGTAAATGGTTAATGAATGAATACGATTATTGCTGAATTCACTCTGAGGTCTTTGGTTTAAGGTGAATTATTTTACTCTCAGTCTGCTTCCAGTGTGTTCATCTAATCCCCTCTGAAAGGGAAACATATTTTATAACCTTTTGTATATGGAGCACCAGGGTTTGTATTAATCCATAACGATGTGACACAAGGTTGTAAGAATCCTGTCACCGTGTGTCATATTTGTTTTCTTTTCACACATTTATAGACTCATTTTGCATGGCTTCTTCCACATGTGGATTACCTTAAATATTTACCTCATCTGAAGGTTTGTTCAGGCTTATGTGTTTGTCATGCTTTTATTTCCCCCCTCTTCTGCAAGCGCATTCTTGAAGCATTTTTTTGTTGCTGTGCCTCCATTTTGTATTTGCTGTTGTGAATCTTCACCGTTGCAAACTCAAATTGCCTCTACCTGTCTTGATCAATTCAATATCTCCACAGCAATAGAAGTAACTGATACACCTGATAAAGCCAATCACTATTCATATCTCATTTCCAGGTGGAAAATGTTTGATGAAAGAAAACAATAAGTGTTTTTGAGGATGATGAACTAGATGCTATAGATCTGGAATTCTAGAGCCATAGCATTAAAAGAGACCCTCCAAGCTTTTATTTTTGAATTTCATGGACTACTGTAAGTAATGATACAGACAAACGTGCTCTTAATAAAATGTACATCATAAGGACTTTCATTCAGGAGAAATTTATCTTCGTTGAAAGACAGATAAAACCAAAGTGAGGTTCTGAGTTTAAAATTCAACAAAAAAAACTTTTCCTCAGAGGAACATGAGCACATTTGTCACTGCAAAAACCAAGGTAATAAAAAAAATCTGTTTTATTTCAGCTGAACTCCAGAAACCCAGGTTTTATTCATGTGGACAAGCAAACAGTAACCCAGAACTGTTAATGTTAAGTAAAACTTCAGGTAAGTGGAGTCACAGCACTGACAGTCAAGAGGAAGATCCTTGTTGTCTACTAACATTCAGAGACAATGAGGAAGGATTGATTTTAATAGATCTTTTTTTTCCACTCCCGGTGACCAGAAGTGTGTGCAAATAGCCTTCATTTATGAGTTTCTGTAAGAGAACACATCCACTCATCTTTGTTCCCTCACATACATGTTTATAATCCAGGGCTGGGTGATTATGGCAACAATTTAAATTAATCTTCTTCTACCTTGATTTTAGTTAATGCAGGATTCTCCCACTCTCAGCTCAGTTTACTCCATAAATATCTGTGTGATTCTGAAACAAGTAACTGAGCATGCACAAGTAATGAATTGAGGGTTACTCATTGGAGCAATGGAACTGAAAACACACATCAGCTGGAATGGAAATGTTTTGTGGAAAAAAAACAGATTCCCTAAAAACAAAGATGAAATAACTTTTTGTTGCAGCAAAATATATGCATTAATCCTGTGGAGTTAATGTAGATAAAAACTTTCATTCTGGAAAAGCTACTTCACTACCTTTCGGTCGACGTCTTCCTTTTTTAAAGCCAAAGTGTGTCCAAACAACTGACTCTGGATTCCTTGTGGGTTCATGCCGCTGGCAGTGAGGTTTCAGTTCAGTGTCTGAGTTTTCCTCCATGACGCTTCTGCCCACAGACCTCCACAGACCCCTACAAACCTCCACAGACCCCTACAAACCTCAACAGGCCCCCAAGACCTCAAAAAACCTCGACAGAACCCCCGGACCCCCAAAAACCTCAACAGGCCCCCACAGACCCATACAAGCCCCCCCCCCCAAACACACACACACACACACACACACACACACACACACACACACACACACACACACACACACACACACACACACGCACACATGCACACACACACACACAAACAAACACGGACCACCAGAGCCCTTCAAAGACTCTCACAGACCCCACAGACCCCAACAGACCTGAACAGTTGCCACCATGGACCTCCAAAGACTCCCGGTGTGTTGAAGTCTGTCCCATTTCAAAGGCTCCTCCCAAATGTGGCTGATGGATTTAGTGAAGCCTAACATATCCCAAGAATTGATTGCGTGTTAACACTGCAGTTAATGAACACAGCTGAACTCCAGATGGAGTCCTGTTTTATCCAGTTGTGAAGGATTTCTGGCAACAACTACACTGTTAAAAAGAAAAGGCAGGGAAAACTCAAAATATCAAGGCAACATGATGCAATCACTTTTTGAGTTTTCTCAACTTATTATGCGAGTTGTAAAATCGCATAATAATCGCATAATCCGTAAAATACCAAATAGTAGCCGGGGCGTTTATTTGTTTCAATCACTGAGCAGACCAGGCGTTTATTTGGGACCAGGCGTTTATTTGGAACAGGCGTTTATTTCTTTCCCAGAAAATAACATTCAGCAGAAGTGGTAACGTCTTCTTCTTTGACTCTTCAAAGCCTCCTCATCTTTACGTTGTTATTGCATAATTCATCCTGGCAGACTACCTGCATTTGTTTGTATCTGGCATGCCGCGCGTGGACTGATACACTAAACAGCGAGTGCCTCGTACCCAGCTGTGGCTCTGCAGCGGAGGCAGTGCTGTTTTACAACACGATGAGAACTAGAGCCTTATTTAGCGGTGTTTTTGTGTGAAAGTAATGCGCTGAAAATTCTCTAAATAAAGCGTGAATGCAGACTGATATCAGATTTTTTCGATGGGAGTCCATTTATTTGTGTTTTGGGTCAAGTAAAATATGGGCCCGTCTGAGTCTGCACTCAGACGGGGCAGACGAGCAGACGAGCAGGGAGGGGGTGTTTGGTGTGAGCGCTCTGGGCTTCTGCTGCACAAAAAACACTGCTGTAGGGTCATGTGTGTGCCGAACCGATTACGTCGATCCTAACGGATCACAGATCAATCATGATCCGTTGCACCACCACTAATAAGGCGCAGTCTGATTATGTTTCTTTCACAAAAATCAGTTTTCAAGAGTCAACTGGCAGTTGTGAGCTCAGCATTTGCATGTGTGTTCTGTAACTACGACCGTGGAATGAAAAAAAAAACCAAAAGAAATTGACTGCGGCTCGTAGGCGGCTCGTAACTTACCATACCCCCCGGCGTTTATTTGGAACGGGCGTCTATTTTGCTAAACGTGCTGCTACACCCGGTGTTTATTTGGAACCCGGCGTTTATTTGGTATTTTACGGTTACTCAAATTATCAAGTCAAGACACTTGTTCTGTCAACTTGGATTTCCTTATTCACCCATGTACGATTTTCTTGTGAGGCCAATTATAAAATTCTTGCTCCAATGCCATTTATTTGTATGTACAATTGATGGAGATATTCTATCTCTTTCAGTAGGAAAAAAAACTTTGTATTGGTACTACTCTATATTTTTGTGTTTCTAAATATGAAAAGCTTACTTCAATGCCACAAATTACCACCTTGGATTAATTTAAAATTCTTAATCATGTCAAGACAAAATTGTGACTACGAAAAAAAATGAATTGATGTAAGTAATGACAAATTTTAAAAAGCACTTCTGAAATTAAGAATACTTTTTATTCGAGTGAATGTTTGGTCTGCTATCAAGTACAAACATGTGCTGTCACATTATCAAACTTTGTTAAGTGGAAAAAATGCATCCACTGTGCTTTTTTTTCAGGACAGTGAAAGACCTGCTGGGCTGCAACCACTTGAGAACATTTAACATTTGTAATCAGTGTTGTGTCTAATAAAAACTTTGAATTAAAAACAAAATTGAACAAAGTCTTTTACTGGCATGTCATAGATCCACAAATGTTAACCGGATTTCACTAAAAGAACTTGCATGCTTAAAATGACTGGTTATATGTTCATATACTGAACTGTTAACTACACAATGAACTCAGATGCACCTAAACCACAAGAGGTTTATGTGCTTATAATGGCTTTGCAAACATTTACATAACATTTTAGACAAACACTGACAATGAAGCTGAATCATTAACTGTCAGACATGAAGCCTTTTTCAGTGGAGGCTTCTTGATTAACATTTACAGTGTAAGCTTTGTTTTCAGAGATTGTGGGGCTGTGAGCGAACAGATCCAAGCTTGAAAAAGATGGTCTGGATTGCCTCAAAGGTGTAGGCCATCTGCTTTGGATAGTCAATGTTCATGGCATACAAAAGGCCAAAGAGATATGCAAAGGCTTTGCAGAGGTCTGGAATGTCATGCAGAACAATGGCCCTTTCCAACACAACAGCAGTATCCAACACATTGGGTGCATTATCATCTTCAATGGCGGTGAGGATGGCAACAGTCACCCCTGAGAGTATCATCTTCAGGTTCAGTGGCCTGTGGA
Organism: Halichoeres trimaculatus; assembly: GCF_033239565.1. NCBI lineage: Eukaryota > Metazoa > Chordata > Actinopteri > Labriformes > Labridae > Halichoeres > Halichoeres trimaculatus. The sequence continues at coordinate 31,165,403 of NW_027437196.1, read as the reverse complement.
AACATAGCAGATGCCTTACTGATGGGCTATGGAAAAAAAAAAATCTGGTTTAAAGTAACTTCAGTGTTTCCCATTAACTAATAAATATATGGTAGCCGGCCATAGTTTAATTGGACATGCCATAGTTTCTAAATGAAAAATTTAGGCTGATATAAAAATTCTGAAGCACTTATAATGGCTGCATCTTAAAGCTCTGCAGTTTTATCCAAGTTTTCTCCAATTTCATCGTTCATTCGCGTCTAAAAACTTTTCCATGATCCATTATTACATTGATTTAATGATGTTCAGGTTGAGTATTTTGTGCTTCAAACTCACATCAAAACTTATTTAATCCCAGCTTTGTGACAGCTTTCACCATCCTCAGTGACTGCTTCCAACTCTGTCTTTTATCTATTACTGAACACCGGTCAAGTGAAGTTTCAGAGAAGTCTTAGCTGCTGCAGCGTCCAATCAGTGACAGAGATCTGGTGTGGGGGCACGTCTGTCAGTGAGAAGACTTCTACAAAGCCTGCTCTTGTGTGAGTCTCAATGTATTAAACTCAAGGGGCAGCACCCGGTTAAGAAAAATGAAGTCCATGCAGAAGTGCTAAAAGTTGCAGTTCATGGAGAATCCTTTTAAAGTGATACTCCAGGATGGAACAAGTTGGGTCCTATCACAAGGTTTAGGGCAGAAATTACCCCTACAGCAGTGTTTTTGTGCAGCAGAAGGCCAGAGCACTCGCACCAAACACCCCCTCCCTGCTCCTCTGCTGGTTTCCTCTGCACTCAGACAGGGCCATATTTTACTTGACCAAAAACACAAATAAACTGATTTCCATCGAAAAAATCTGATATTGGTCTGAATTCACGCTTTATTTAGAGAATTTCTAGCGCGTTACTTTCACACAAAAACACAGCTAAATAAGGCTCTAGTTCTCATCGTGTCGTAAAATGGTGCTACCTCCGCTGCAGAGCCACTGCTGGCTACGAGGCGCTCGCCGCTTAGTGTATCAGTTCGCGCACGGCTTGACAGATATAAACAAACGCAGGTAGTCTGCCAGGACGAAGAGACACGATGAGAACTAGAGCCTTATTTAGCGGTGTTTTTGTGTAAAAGTAACGCGCTGAAAATTCTCTAAATAAAGCGTGAATGCAGACCGATATCAGATTTTTTTGGTGGGAGTCTGTTTATTTGTGTTTTTGGTCAAGTAAAATATGGCCCTGTCTGAGTGCAGAGGAAACCGGCAGAGGAGCAGGGAGGGGGTGTTTGGTGCAAGCGCTCTGGGCTTCTGCTGCACAAAAACTATTCTGTAAAGATGTCCCTACTTCAGAATGTTCATCATAATTTGCTTTGTGTTCACTATTGGCTCTTGCTAAGGATCTAAAATCTTGAAGTGTACAATTTTTATGATTTCTACTCCTGTGAGAATGGAAAGTTGAGCGTACATTTGTTTTGAAGGAACAGCTTAGAAATGGACATGGTACAGTTTCACGACTCTTTAAATGATGGCCAATGTGGTTCAGAAAAGTTCTCTCGCCGCAAATCTCTCTAAAATCACATAATTCACATTGAAAAGTTGAATTCTCATGAATTTTCACAGATGTATGTGTCCTTGATAGGTGATATCTTAATGCACCAGGTGTTTTGAAGACGCATACACAGTCTGCATGAATACAAGGCCAGTGTGCACCTTTTCCATGACGAAGACGACATTATTTTAGAAGGGTCTCTTGGCTGGAACAAGTAAATTTGCAAAATTTGCACAGCATGCAATCCAACCCTGAAATGAGAAAAGGGATTCAGATTTCTTTTTATTTGCAAATTAACGAACATTACAATTCTTACTTCAATCAAAAATCCAACAAGTTTTCAGACTATATGATTAAGCCTAAATCTCTGATTACGAGGAAATGTTCCCAAAATGGATGTGACAACTTATTTTTAAGGCTTTTTTTACATCATCACAGGAAAAAATGAGTTTGTTAAAAAAAAAAAAAAAAAACAGTTACATTTTTTGTGTTCTCAGTTAATGTGTAGTACTACGGCATTTTATAACTTGATGCAATTCAATCACACTGTGCATTTATTGTGCCCACCCTCAACGACCAACAAACTCAGAGTCTCAGACATTTTCGCTTAAAATAAGTACCTTGTATTTGCAAAATAAAAAGGATAAAAAAATTATCATTAGCTGATGAGATCTTTTGTCCCTTTCTGGCTCTTCTCTCCAACAAAGTCAACTATGATAGACCTCCCTTGCATGTCAGCTCCCTGAGCCTCCTCCATTATCTTCTCTGCTTCAGCCTCAGATTTAAACTCATGTAGGCCATTCCTCTGTTTGAACAGTTCTGGCCTGGAGGAAACCTGACATCAATGGCATCTTCAAAGATTTCTTTTAGGTCACCAGCGGTTGCAGAGAAGGGCAGGTTTTTAACAAACAGTGTCCGTGCAACACTATTTGTTTACAATGAATTTGATGAAATAGCTCAGACATTCCGGCCCCTGGAACGATAAAGCACAGATTGAAAAATGCTTGATTGGATTTCAAACTGTTTTTTGTTTTGCCTTTGTATTTGTAAATTTTGGGCTACTTAACACATTTCTCACCTGTTCATCGAGCGTACCGAGGAGGTCTTCCATTTTCTGACCACAACCTTCCTTCTTAGCCCCGTACAGTCTCAGGAGGCGTGGCACATACATGTCAAGGGATGCTCTGAAGGTCTCCAAGAGATCTTTGCTGGTGACCCAACAAAATTCCTGAGAAATCTGTTCAAGAAAATAAAAGTCTTGTTCAAAGTCAGTGTACCAAGAGTCAATATGCTTTCTTAACTAAAAGGTCCCCAAAAGTTTGTGATAAGATTACAACTTCCATCAAAAAACAACAGGAAGCCCCTAACCCAATAAAGAAGAAACCACTCATGTCTTATTACATACACTGAAATGGTGTTGGAGAATTGATGAAAAAATATTGGGACAGCCTCCGACGCACCGCTGTGACGTAATGGGTCTTCAAATCCAGCCTCCATAGGCTGCAGCCCCTGAATTGGGACACAGCTGTTTGGCTGTATGTGTGACTCTTTGAAGCATCTCCCGTTTTTGGACCCAGCACACGTACACAGACACACACGTTCATTTAGCGAATTTCCGACGTGTGTCGTGTGTGTGATAGTCCTAAATGCGCGTCTATGCGTGTTGTTTGAGTCAAGAAAATATCCTCTGTTTTTGGACAAGACACGCAAACTCACACGCACGCACGCACAAACTCACACAAACACACACACATACCATTCATTGTTGTATTTCAATATCTGCATCAGGTGTCGGTGCACGTTGGTGACGGTGCGTGTGGGAGAGTCGTTTCCTTTTGATTCAAGTGGCCTGTCTAAAATCACAACCTTTTTGTCTGAAGATAATTGTACATGCCAAAGAACGAACCTGCATAATACTCTCCCACCCTCCCAGCCCCGCCGCCACCGACCCTCAACTACCAACTTACTCAGAGTCTCAGACATTTTCACCTAAAGTAAGTACCTTATATTTGCAAAAAAAAAAAAAAAAAATATCATTAGCTGATGAGATCTTTTGTCCCTTTCTGGCTCTTCTCTCCAACAAAGCCAACCATGATAGACCTCCCTTGCACGTCAGCTCCCTGAGCCTCCTCCATTATCTTCTCTGCTTCAGCTTCAATTTCAAACTCATGTAGGCCATTCCTCTGTTTGAACCATTCTGGCCTGGAGGAAACCTGACATCAACGGCATCTTCAAAGATTTATTTTAGGTCATCAGCGGTTGCAGAGGAGGGCAGGTTTTTAACAAACAGTGTCCGTGCAACACTGTTTGTTTACAATGAATTTGATGAAATAGCTCAGACATTCCGGCCCCTTATTGTGCTGCAAACAAACACAATTACATTTACATTCTCTAGGAGCTATCACCACAAATAATTACCATAAAAACACCTCTTTTATTATTATGGTAACCCTTTATGGAGTCACCAGTAAGCCCAACAAACAGTCTTAGTCTGTCGTCTCCTACAACAGGCATAGCTTTGTGACAGGCCTTTCCAGTGCACTGTTCTTTGTTTTTAACCTTACAGTCCGAACCAAGCCTCTGGCATCAGATTTCACCTCCAAGACCTTGCCCATCATCCAAGAACCTCTTGGGGCTGTCGAGTCTGCAACGATGACAACATCTCCTGGAGTGAGACGCCTCCTTTCCCTTGTCCATTTCTGTCTCTCCTGCATCAGAGGCAAGTATTCAGAGATCCACCTCTTCCAAAAAAGGTCAGCTATATACTGCACCTGCCTCCATCTCCTTCTGATGTAGAGATCCTGCTTATCAAAGAGTCCAAGTGGCAGAGCTGGTTTTCCTTTGAGGAGCAGAATATGATTAGGTGTGAGAGCCTCCAGGTCATTCACTTCATCAGAAACAGTAGTAATTGGCCTGCTGTTCAGAATGGCTTCAGCCTCGCAGAAGACAGTTTGCAGCCCTTCATCATCCAGTGACTGCTGGCAGAGAACAGAGTGGAGCACTGTCCTTACTGAGCAAATCAGACGCTCCCATACACCACCATGATGGGATGCTGCAGGAGGATTGAAGTTCCAAGTTACTCCATCCTGGACTAAAGCACCTTGAATTTTGTTGTCATTCAAAGCAGCCAGAGCCTCTCTCATCTCTCTGTTCGCACCCACAAAATTTGTTCCATTGTCAAATCTGATGCTTAACACTTGTCCTCTTCTGCAAATGAATCTTCTTATGGCATTAATGCATGAATCTGTATCTAGGGTATTTGCAACTTCGAGATGAACTGCTCTGCTGGTCAAACAGGTGAAGATAACTCCATCACGTTTTAGAGTGCTTCTCCCTCTCTTGACATTGATGGGAACAAAGTAGTCTATCCCCACGTTGGTAAATGGTGCATCATCAGGTAAGACTCTCTATTGGAAAGTTTGCCATTTTCTGTTCAATCATCTTTCCTCTTTGACGTCTACATATGATGCATTTTGATATGATTTTCCTTGCAGCAGAGTTTGCTTTGATTATCCAGTATTTTTTCCTTAGATGGCTGAGCATGTGATTACTTCCTCCATGTCCAAGCTGTAGATGGATGTGTTGCAGAATGAGTGTGGAAACATGTTGGTCTTTAGACAGAATGACAGGGCATTTGGTTTCCTCTGGGAGTGCTGATTTACTGAGACGACCCCCTACTCTGTGTACTCACCCTTCAAACACAGGATCAAGCTTATACAACTGGCTGTCCCTTTTTACCTATAAGCCAGATTTCAAAGAGGCAACTTCGTCTTTGAACTGTTGACTTTGTGAGAAGCCGATAATTGCCCTTTCTGCTTTTGCGTAGTCCTCTGGACACAAGCACTGTCCATGAAATTTGCCCTTTAAGTCGTTCATCCTTTTTTCCAGGATTGTCCTTTGTTTTTCTGGATCCTTTTCTGTGATGCTCATGTCAGCTTGGATTTCAATTCTCCTTTCACTCAACAGTTTGAGCAGTTTTGTTAGTTTCAGAAACCAGGCCACAGCAGTTTTTAGTTTTATCCAGTTCGAGAAGTAGTGGATCAAATAGCTAGTGGAATTTTCGGTGTCATTAATGATGGAGTTGACGACTAGATTTCTCTTGACCTCTGGGTCATCAGAAGAAATCACACTGAGTTCCATGTCTGACTTTGGCCACCTGTCTTCAGATTTGGAAAGAAACTCTGGCCCCCGAATCCACCTTTTGTTTTCCAGGAAGTTCTCTGTTTTCATGCCTCTGTATGCTTCATCAGCTGGATTTTCCTTAGAGCCAATGTATCTCCATTGCTCCACTACAGTTGCTTCTCTTATTGTAGCAATCCAATTGGCAACAAAGGTGTGAAAACGGCTTGTTTCATTGCTCAGGTACTTGAGGACAGTTGTACTGTCTGTCCAAAATGTTGATCCTTGCAGAGGTAGCTGAAATTCTTTCTGGAGCATCCTGTCAACTCGCACAGCAAGAACAGCTGCTGTAAGTTCCATCCGGGGAATGGTAACTTGTTTTAATGGTGCAACTCTGGCCTTTCCAAAGATGAATGCAACATGCAGCTCGTTGTCAGTGTTCTTCAACCGGAGAAAGGACACAGTACCATAACCCTCTTGACTAGCATCAGAGAAACGATGTAACTCTGCACTGACCAAGTTACCAAAGCCCTTTGGTTTAAAGCAATGATCCACCTTAAACTCACCAATCTTCTCCAGACCTTGTCGCCATTCATACCACCTTTGAAAAAAGGCTGTGGAATTTTTTCATCCCATCCATAATTTCTTTTACACAGGTCCTGTAACAGAAATTTTGCCAACAATGTGAAAGGAGACAGAAATCCCAGAGGGTCATATAGAGAACTAACAACCGACAGGATGCCTTTTCTTGTTGGTGGTTGCTCCTGTGGTGTTATTCTGAATTTGAACTTGTCTGTATGCACAAACCACTGACGTCCAAGTGCTCTCTCCAATTGAAGCCTTTCTTTATCCAAATCAAGCTCCTTTGTTTCATGTGCTCTGTTTTCTGCTTGAATAGATGCCAGAACTGTGGGGCTGTTGCTCACCCACTTTGAAAGGTTGAAGCCTCCTTTTTGACATCAGGTCTTGCACCATCTGTACTGCCTCCTTCTCAGATGTCAATGTCAATGTCAATGTCAGTTTTATTTAAATAGCACATTTTATAGGACAAGCCAGACAAAGTGCTTTACATGAGAGAAATATAAAAGAGTAAAAGCTATAAGTAAGACAACATTAAAAGAGAAACATACAATAAAAATAACAGTAAAACAGTAAAAAAAGAGAAGCGTACACAAGTAAAAACAAGTGACTAGCTCAGCCAAAGGCAAGAGTAAACAAGTAGGTTTTAAGATGAGCTTTGAAGGAGATGAGGCTGGTTGCAGAATGCACAGACTGAGGCAGACCCTCTGCTTTTAAGCAGGGTTCTCGGTACATCTAAGATCATCCGGTCTGCAGACCTCAAAGATATAGCGGGTCAGTGCACCTTAACGAGGTCTGATAAGTAATCTGGGGCCAGCCCGTGCAAAGACTTAAAAGCAAATAAAAGAATCTTAAAATCGATCCTGAACTCGACCGGGAGCCAGTGAAGTGAGGAGAGCACCAGTGAACGTAACGGTTGCTAGGCGCTACCCGGGTAGCTGCCTGTTGCAGCAGCTCTCTCGTCTTTGTCCGTTTCTTGTGGTTTTTTCGTCTCTTTTTCGTAATCTTTGTATTTGGAGTGGATCATCACTTTGTATGGTTCGTTGTCGGTCACGGACACCAAACTTTTTGTGTCTTCGGCGATATTTTTTACTACTTTTCTCCTGTGTTTGTCTGGAGATCCTACATGTAACCATGGCTGCATTGTTTACATGCAAAATTAGCTGTTAGCAGCCTGTAGCATGTAAATGCTAACTAGTGTAGGGCTTGATGATTTCCCTCGAGCTGAGGAGAAGGAGGTGAGGACGACGTGCTGGTTCTCGGATGTGAGCTGGGAGGTGACGACGTGGACCTGTCCTTCCATCCATCGTTGTTGGGAACGTGGGATCTCGCTCCGGGGGATGGATGAGCTAGCTGTGCTAATCCAGCGGCATCGTGCTGTTCACGGACGTGGCTGACGGAGCAGACATCAGACGCCGCGACACATCGGAGGAGCTTCGCCTGCTGTGAGCAGACAGGATCCAGGAGACAGAGACTGAACAGACTGCTGGGGAGGCTCAGTCCTGGACCCTGTGGAGGTGCAGACTGGCTGGGCTGGAGAGTGGTGGAAGAGTGGTGGACGGGATGTCGTCATCTAATTTCTTATGGATCTTTTTGCACTTTCTATACTCTTTCTTACTTTTGTTTTCTTAAATGCTGCGGTGACTCCTGAATTTCCCCTCGGGGATAAATAAAGTATTTTCTATTCTATTCTATTCTATTCTATTCTATTCTATGTGCTCCTTTTTCTTGGCTTTGGTCAGGAGACGAGCAGCAGCATTCTGTACAAGCTGTAGGCGGTTGATTTCTGATTGGCTGATGCCAACATACAGCGAGTTACAATAGTCTAGGCGAGACGAGATAAAAGCATGGATAACCTTTTCCAAGTCCGGTTTCCTAAGGTAAGGTTTGATCTTTGCTAGAAGACAAAGCTGAAGAAAGCTAGCCTTCACAACGGAGCTGACCTGCCTGTCCAGCCTAAGAGCCCCATCAACAATAACACCGAGGTTTCTGGCCTGGGAACCTATATAGGGTGCTAAGGGGCCAAGGGAGCTGGCAAGGACCTGAACGGTGTCGGGGTTGCCAAAGAGGACAATCTCTGTTTTGTTTTCATTCAGTTTTAAAAAATTGCTTCCTAAAAATTTAACCCAGGGGTAGCATGTAAAGGGAGAACAGCAGAGGGCCTAAAACTGACCCCTGAGGAACTCCACAAGTTAGAGGGGCCACTGAGGAGGAGTACTGCCCCAATTGCACACTGAAGGATCTGTCAGCAAGGTAGATGATAAAGACTTAAGGCAATCATCCACATAGAAATTGCATTTGATGGTACTGACCACCTCTGATGAAAAGTAAGACTGACTGTCTTCGGCATTTTTCCTGAGAGCGTAGTTTGCACAACAATTTTGGCAATGAAACAGCTCCAAACATGTGAACAGTCATGCGATACTCAACTGGAACTTGCTCGATATCACCCTCTGGCCACCAATAGAAACCGGAGAAAGTTGATGTCTTTTGATGTGACTTTAACCTAATGGAACATTGCCTGGATGTTGGCCATCACTGCGACTGGCTCCTGCCGAAATCTGATCAGGACACCAATGATTGAGTTGGTAAGATTAGGGCCAGGTAACAATTGGTTGTTCAGTGATGTGCCTTTGTACACTGCTCCACAGTCAAAGACAACTCTGATTTTTCCTTTTCTGGGGTGAAATACACTGTGATGTGGTATATACCAGACCTTTCCCTCTTGTTGTTCAAGTTGGCCCGCTGGAACCGTCTCTGCATAGCCTTGATCGATCATGTCTTTGAGAAAGGATGTGTATTCCTCTCTGAATCTTTCATTTTTCTCAAATTTCCGCTTCAGGCTCATCAGGCGCTGCTCAGCAATACAGCGATTGATTGGCAAGACTGGACTTTCCTGTTTGAAAGGTAAATCGAGGGTGTAATAACCGTCTTTGAACACTGCTGACTTGTCCATTATGGTCAGAAACTTCATATCTTCTCTTGATAGTTCAGCTTGGTCCTCTGATTGCTTCTCACTGAAATCAGTGTTGTATTGATTTACAAGCATCTCCTCAATTTTTGCAATGGATATGTGGTTGGTAGTGACAGCACAACAATCAAGCTGTTTACCACATTCATTTCCACTTTGAAGTGGACCGTTAAGAACCCATCCCACTTTGGTCCTCACTGCTTAGGGCCTTCATTTATGAGTTTCTGTAAGAGAACACATCCACCTGCCTTTTTTCCCTCACATAAATGTTTATAATCCAGGGCTGGGTGATTATGGCAACAATTTAAATTAATCTTCTTCTACCTTGATTTTAGTTAATGCAGGATTCTCCCACTCTCAGCTCAGTTTACTCCATAAATATCTGTGTGATTCTGAAACAAGTAACTGAGCATGCACAAGTAATGAATTGAGGGTTACTCATTGGAGCAATGGAACTGAAAACACACATCAGCTGGAATGGAAATGTTTTGTGGAAAAAAAACAGATTCCCTAAAAACAAAGATGAAATAACTTTTTGTTGCAGCAAAATATATGCATTAATCCTGTGGAGTTAATGTAGATAAAAACTTTCATTCTGGAAAAGCTACTTCACTACCTTTCGGTCGACGTCTTCCTTTTTTAAAGCCAAAGTGTGTCCAAACAACTGACTGTTTTCTGGATTCCTTGTGGGTTCATGCCGCTGGCAGTGAGGTTTCAGTTCAGTGTCTGAGTTTTCCTCCATGACGCTTCTGCCCACAGACCTCCACAGACCCCTACAAACCTCCACAGACCCCTACAAACCTCAACAGGCCCCCAAGACCTCCAAAAACCTCAACAGGCCCCCACAGACCCATACAAGCGCCCCCCCCCCCCCCCCCCCCCCCCCCCCCCCTTTCCAGTGCTGTGCAGGACGGATTTAGTGAAGCCTAACATATCCCAAATATTCATTGTTTGTGAACACTGCAGTTAATGAACACAGTTGAACTCCAGACGGAGTCCTGTTTTATCCAGTTGGGAAGGATTTCTGGCAACAACTATGTGATTGAATTTCCAAAACATCCAAAAAGATTTTTTTTCACAGAGAAAAAAATGTGTTATTTTGGCTCTTTTTAAGTAATATACTGCACAAGCTAACTAGCCTTAAGCTCGTGCCCCATCACTCTCCTGTTGAACTTTCTTCTGCTCTTCTGTCCTTTTTCTATCTGACAGTTAGGCTCCAGTGTCCAACATCACCAAAAAATTAATCACAAAAGTCGTTCTCAGCAGAGAAAAACACAGATCTTTATGTTTTATCTCTCCTCTCTACTAAACTTCGTTAGACCGCATGGTGTTGTCATAGAGACCTGGATGTGCTGTAAATCAATCTGGTCTTGGTCTACCCAAACGGAAAGCTAAGAGGTAGCAATTTAAAATAACCTGTAATCAGTAATGTTGGTGCTGATGATGTCATTTTAAAGTGTGGATTAGGATCAGACATATGTCTGGAAGGGAGAATTTTTCAAGATCACTTTCAAACTCCTCACAGCTTCTCTAAGAAGATGGTGAATTAGTGGAGAGACAATGACAGTTCAAGTTACACATCTGTAAAAAGCTCTGAATGTGGGTTCAGATTATTTTTTAAGCAAGTGATTTTTAACCAATCACCCAGTATGGAATGAATATCCTATCTTAAATCAAGAGCATTTTAAATTGATTTGAGAGCAGTATTATATTGATTTCACACTCAGATTTTGTGATATTGTTCTCAAAACTCTGCTCTTGCGCTCAAATTTGCTCTGTGCGTGCTCAATCTGTGTCCTCGTGCTCAGTTATAATGCTGCGCGTGCTCAAACTGTGTCCTCGTGCTCGGTTATGATGCTGCGCGTGCTCAAACTGTGTCCTTGCGCTTGGATATAATGCTGCTCGCGCAGATTTCCTGCGCTCACACTCCGGTTCTTCCTCTCGCGCTGAGGGAAGTTTTGCTCACAGATCTCTGTGTGCGCTCGAATTTTTTTGTGGATCAACCAATAGGAGGCTGACTAGTATTGACCAATCAGATTATCCCTGTTTGTTTATGGATGTGTTTGCTGTTGTTCACGGAGCGTCACATACGTGCGGGCACTCTTTCAACCTGGTTTATCAGCCCCTGACTTCCAGGGCAGTAATAAATGTGATTTCTTTAATTTTTTGGTCCAGTGTTAAAATCACATATCATTCAATAAATACACGAGCACCCGTGTTTTTAACTGAAATGTAAACCCATAGCTGCATGACACAGTGCTCTTTGCGGTGTGCTGGTGGAGAAAACAGTGTCATCATCATGAAGCTAGCGAGGCAACAGCTCTCATAAAAAATGGACCGACAGAGTCAAGAAAATCAGGCAATTTGTTTTGAATTCATTTTAATGAAAACTATATTGGGCTGTGCACTGAATATTTGATCATATACCTGGGGTTATAGATACATGGAAACTATACAAAAAAATATTCATGTAGGCTAACCCTGTATTTGTTTAATTTGTTTTGAAAATGATTTATAACATTAATAAATGCGAAGTATGATCATACTGTTTGCAAGATGTGATCCTTTAGGAGGACTTGAAAAAGGGGCTTATCCGAACATTATGCTTATCAATTAGTCATCATTACGTTAACCATTGATTAATGTTTACAAACCATGTTAAAACGGTGCCTGGCTCTAACGTGTTTGCTCATCATGTTTAGCTCATTCTCCAGTAATCATGCTGTAGACTGGAATATGAAACATCTGTTTTACACGGTTTATTAGTCTATTAGTAATATCCTGGCTGCAGGAAGAGGCTTCCTAATATCAGTAATCAATGTTCATTTAAAGCTGATAACGAAGGGCATAAGGGCATTTATACCTTACTTAATGCATTTGCTAATCAAGGTAAGGTAGCTGATTGACTGTCATACAGGTGTAGTATTGTTCAGGCATAATGCTAGGTATATGATCAAGTATTCAGTGCACAGCCCAATATAGTTTTCATTAAAATGAATTTAAAACAACTTGCCTGATTTTCTTGACTCTGTCGGCCCATTTTTTTTATGAGAGCTGTTGTTTCGCTAGCTTCATGATGGTGACACTGTTTTCTCCACCAGCACACCGCAAAGAGCACTGTGTCATGCAGCTATGGGTATACATTTCAGTTAAAAAAATTAAAGAAATCACATTTATTACTGCCTTGGAGGTCAGGGGCTGATAAACCAGGTTGAAAGAGTGCCCGCCCGTATGTGACGCTCCGTGAACAACAGCAAACACACCCATAAACAAACAGGGATAATCTGATTGGTCAATACTAGTCAGCCTCCTATTGGTTGATCCACAAAAAAATCCGAGCGCACACAGAGATCTGTGAGCAAAACTTCCCTCAGGGCGAGAGGAAGAACTGGAGTGTGAGCGCAGGAAATCTGCGCGAGCAGCATTATATCCGAGCGCAAGGACACAGTTTGAGCACGCGCAGCATCATAACCGAGCACGAGGACACAGTTTGAGCACGCGCAGCATTATAACTGAGCACGAGGACACAGATTGAGCACGCACAGAGCAAATTTGAGCGCTAGAGCAGAGTTTTGAGAGACAATATCACAAAATCTGAGCGTGAAATCAATATAATACTGCTCTCAAATCAATTTAAAATGCTCTTGATTTAAGACAGGATATTCATTCCATAACCCAGCCCTACTATAGCCCCACGCAACTCCTCTCTGCTGAGGAATTAACATTAAGTATATGAAACATGAGAAGTGGTCAACTGCCTACTTGTTCATGGCAGGCTGTCTGACTGCTCCTTGCATTCTTTTTTTGAACATATAGGGCTCTTATTTCGTGGTGCAGCGCAGGGGGCGCAAGCCTGGCGCAGCCTGGGCAGTGCTAATTTCGTGCAGCCTTGCGCTGCCAATTTGACAATTTGGTAGACCGTCTGCGCAGAGATGGGTGTGACGGCGCACCAGGGGGAGTTCACGGCGCACCAGGGGGAGGTGTCAGCAGATTCATGTTGGTGCAGTGACAATTTTGTGCCAAAAAAGTGCGCTGAAAGCTCACCAGCTCCAACCTGGTCTATCCTCGGCGCAAGGCGCAGCGCACCCCACGCAGCTGTAATTTGGTGACAGGCGCACATGTGCGCACATGTCATCAAAGCCTCAGAGGCAGGTTTCCAGAGTGTCAGGCACATTTTATTACAATAAACAATCACAGTAATCACTATTTAATGTAACTGTCTGAACCAGCATATACATTTGTATCTATATTAACTGTCCCGTCACATCTGATGTCAGATTAAAGCCGTTTGTCATAATGGAAAGTTAACCTGACAGCAGCTGGAAGTTTGATGCACATCTTACAATTAAACAATAAACAGCCTTAACATCTGATACAGAGTATATCTGGTTCTCTTATTTCATTTAATTCAAAGAAAAGAGGGAGAGAAAAGATAAAGAAAAAAGAGACAAAATAAATGTATGTCACTCAGGATTTACCCGTGATTTCCCATATTTCTCTGTTTTAGTCTTTATTTTTAACCTGATCTAAAAAGATGGAGTACATTACTGTAAGGAGGATGAGGTGGAGACACTGGGAGAGTATACAGTATATCACCAGAGGCTCTGCTTGGCGATGACAAACCAGGAGTGCAGGTGGATCAAAAGTATTCTGAATGGATAAGCCAGCTGTGTAACTGCCTCTTCATTTTTTACTCCGAATAAAGACAAAGGAACAGATTAAATCTGTCCCGGGAGCTGGCCCACAAGGTGACGCGCGTCGTGTCCTCCGATGCGCCCCGCTGTCCATTGACCTGCTGCAGGCACAGTGGCTCTGACCGTCTCCGCTACCAGCACTCTCTCCGCGGTGCTGTGAATCAGTCAGACCAATCAGACGCTGCGCCTCGACCGCAGGGCATTTAAAGGCGAGGAGAGGCGCTCATTTGATTGGTGAAAACAGCGCTCGGCTGTGTTAAACCCACTCACGGCTTTTCTCCTCCCTCTCTGCCAAATGCGCCTGGACTGCGCCTCTCTTGGCACTGCAGGAAACTTGCAAAGTGCGCCGGTCACGCCCTGTGCGCACGGCGAAGACCGGCGCAGGGCAGGTGCACCTGCGCTTGGTCCAAGAAATTAGAGCCCATAGACTCTTTAAATTCCCTCAGTGCTTTAAAATTAGATCTATATTCACTAAAATAACTAAAGAAATTGTATTTTATGCTAGTTCCAGATAGAGGGATTTGGAAACAAGAAGCTGCCAAAAATCATCATATCATTTGTCATGGAACTAAGCAAAAACGTGAAACTACAGGAATAAGCAGCTGAACAATGTGACGCACAGAGAATGATGTCCCATCTTTTCTTACAAGTTCAGAAGATTCAGATTCCATCGCAGTTCACAGAAAATGTCTATGGATTGATGGCAAACAGCCTCTGTCCCACTTTCCAGAGCCTTCAGTTCCATGTATGGTTAGGCTTGGTAGGACAAAAAAGTCAACAGAAAACTGCCAGAGGCTTGGGGGGAGAGGCTTTGCAGAGTAACAAGTCAGCACCTCCCTCTTCAGTTTAGAGTGTGCTTACAGCAGGTCAATACTTATGTCACTTCTCAGCTTGTCGCTTTCCTTGAGTGTAAACTTTGATGAATATAGATTTGAAATATCTTTAAATGTTCATTTGATTCACTAGTTTTCTAAACTTGTTCAAAAATACAACATATCTCCAAAAAAAAAAAAAAGACAAAACCCCCCCAAAGATTTAATGGTTGTAAATTTTCCTTCACAGCAAGAAATCAAAACTTACACCATACATTAACCTCAACCGTCAGCTGACCTTGCCTTTCCTACATCAGCTCTTTATTGATTCAAGAGGCACAGGATAACCAGAGCACAGATAGATAAACTAAAGTTGGCAACTGATGTGAGACAGGAGGATACCCCTGGCTTGAGAATCATCCTTTTACTTTTTTTTTTTTTTTTTTTTTTTCTATTGCTTGCTTATACTTTTTTCTTACTGAGTGAGCTGCTGCTCTGTTTTCTGCTGAATACAGTTTTAATGCTGTGGCTGAAAGATGTAGCTGTATGTTGTTTTGACGCAGTAATGCCAGGATTTGTTTTCATCTGAATAACTTTATCTTATCCTCACCTCTGTTTTTGGTTGTATAAGTTATATAAGGTATTAGCCTATCACTAACCATCTACTGTGAGATGAGCTGTGGGACGGTGACATTATAAGTTTCGTTTGAAATGCTGAGTTGAACTCTTATGGTGTGATTAAATCACTTCTGAGGGTTAAATGGTTAAGAGAAAGGTTTCTCATCTGAGCTCATTTGCATTATGCTGTGTATTTACATCATAAACTTTAGATGTGCACCAGTAGATAACCTTTTTAAAGTTTGATGATGTCTTATATCCAAATGCTAGAAGAATACAATGTTACAAAGGTATTTTCATATATATTTGTCAGACTTCCAAAACACATTGCATTTGAAATTTGCCTGTAAAAGGATTTTGTTTTGAAATAAACTTTAATAAAGTGACTTACTACAAGCTGATGTCTTTCGTCGTTGATTTGACAGTACTGGTTTTACGAAAACCTTAAAGCTATCAGCTAAAGCAGGAAAATAAAGTTGATTTGTTTCCCTAAAGGCAGACAAACATTATGAGGTGTATAAATCAGTAAGATGTTAGAATTAGTATGTGTTCATGAAGCAACAAGGGGGTGTGGGATATATATCAAGAATGTGATGTTAGGGCACTAAGATCAGAAACCACAAAATTCAGAAAAAAAATATTTCAAGCTGTAGAGATAACCCAGTCAGGTTCAATCAGTTCAAGATGTAGCAAATCAAGTTAAAGGCTTGATTTGACATGCTGTTGATTACACCTTTATGCAGCACTGGCTGATTTCAAGAGATCTGAAATGTATTTATCCATATAACACAGAAACTGTTTAGACATCCAAGACTTTATTGTAATAATAACAATAATTTTTTAAGTGATAATGTTGTCAGATGGGAAATTAAAGTGAATAAATAAATAAATAAACAAAAAATCTGCTTTGGATCTTTGCAAACCACTTGTCCATCCAAACAATAATAATCTTAAGTACAGCAAATGTTACACTGCATAAATTGAAAGGGCCAACTTATGGGGTTATATTTGTGCCATCAGAAACTGAAATTGAATTAAAATATTGAATTTGAAAAGCATGAAGTGAAACTGAAAATTAATGTTTTAAAAATTTATTTATTTTTTTAAATTAAATTATTTTTTTATTGAATTTGAAAAAACACAGAATTCAATTTTCAATTCACAAAAAGCAGTTTCGGTTTTAAAATTCAAATTCAATTCAGTGGCACGACCATTACATCATCTTGTGCCCATTGGGGAGACTAATCGAGCAGATTCACGGACCCCTCTATTCGTCCGCTTTCTGTGCTGACATACCAGGGCTGTTGTGTTAGCTGTTGTTAGCACGCCCTGCGTTAAGTTCAGAAATACCACACGAGGGATGTAAATAACACTGAGGCAGCATTTCTACAAATTTAAGTTGAACAATACTATGTATACAGCTGATTTCCAGTTACAAACATTTGTCAGAAGTGCTTATGAACTGATTATTTCAGGAGCTTGATAACTGTTTAGAACGGGGGGCAGCCATCTTCGATTGTCAACTCTGGACTGCTGAGGGATGTGTATGTGATTTCATTCATTTCTATACTGGCTTTCCCTTTCAGGGTTGCTGGGCGAGTGCAGCTGTCACTGGGTGAGAGGCGGTAGCAGAGAGGTAGTAGAGAGCGGTGCCGGTCGCCAGTCGATCACAGGGTAACATAGTGGACAGACAACCATGTGTATTATGTGATTTCTAACTTGATTATTCAACAGCTGGTCTTCAGCCATCGTTGAACTGAGGATCGTCCCGCTCAGGGGAGAGGGAGTACAGCTAGACACAACACATGAGGGTCCGGGGATGTGTAGAGGGTATCTGTGAATCTGTGCTCTATTAGTCTCCCTACAGACACAAGATGACGTAATGGTCGTGCCGCTCTGAATTGAAATTGAATTTTAAAACTGAATCTGCTTTTTGTGAATTAAAATTGAATTTTAAAACTGAATCTGCTTTTTGTGAATTGAAATTGAATTTTAAAACTGAATCTGCTTTTTGTGAATTAAAATTGAATTTTAAAACTCAATCTGCTTTTTGTGAATTAAAATTGAATTTTAAAACTGAATCTGCTTTTTGTGAATTGAAATTGAATTTTAAAACTGAATCTGCTTTTTGTGAATTGAAATTGAATTTTAAAACTGAATCTGCTTTTTGTGAATTAAAATTGAATTTTAAAACTGAATCTGCTTTTTGTGAATTGAAATTGAAACATGTGTTAAAAATTCCATCCATCCATCCATTTTCTACCGCTTATCTGGGGTCGGGTCGCGGGGGCAGCAGCCTAAGAAGGCAAGCCCAGACTTCCCTCTCCTTAGCCACTTCTTCCAGTTCTTCCCGAGGGATCTCGAGATGTTCCCAGGCCAGCCGAGAGATGTAGTCTTCCCAGTGTGTCCTGGGTCTGCCCCTGGGTCTCCTCCCGGTGGGATGCGCCCTGAACACCTCACCAGGGAGGCGTCTGGGAGGCATCTTCATCAGATGCCCAAGCCACCTCATCTGGCTCCTCTCAACGCGGAGGAGCAGCGGCTCCTCTCCGAGCTCCTCCCAAATAGCCGAGCTTCTCACCCTATCTCTAAGGGAGAGCCCAGCCACCCTACGGTGGAAGCTCATTTCGGCCGCTTGTACCTGTGATCTTGTTCTTTCGGTCACTACCCAAAGCTCATGACCATAGGTGAGGGTGGGAACGAAGATCGACCGGTAAACAGAGAGCTTTGCCTTCCGGCTCAGCTCCCTCTTCACCACGACAGACCTGTGCAGAGTCCGCATTACTGCAGACGCTGCACCGATCCGCCTGTCAACCTCTTGCTCCATCCTTCCCTCACTGAACAAGACCCCAAGATATTTAAACTCCTCCACTTGGGCCAGGATCTCATCCCCGACCCGCAGAGGGCACTCCACCCTTTTATGGCTGAGGACCATGGACTTGGATTTGGAGGTGCTGATTCTCATCCCAGCTGCTTCACACTGGGCTGCGAACCGATCCACAGAGAGTTGAAGGTCACGGCTTGATGAAGCCAACAGGACCACATCATCTGCAAAAAGCAGTGACACCCTGGCTGCGCCTAGAAATTCTGTCCATAAAAGTTATGGTTTAAAGTTAAGTTTTTTCAAATTCAATTAAAAAAATAATTCAATTAAAAAAATAAATTCATTTTCAAAACATTAATTTTCAGTTACACTTCATGCTTTTCAAATTCAATATTTTGATTCAATTTCAGTTTCTGATGGCACAGATATAACTCCATACCAACTCATCTTGCGTGCAGCGTACATATTTTTGCAGAAGCTGCAAAAGCAGAATACAGGATAACAGGAGCAAGGGTGGGGGGCCAACTATTATCATGTGTTAATCTATATCATGGTGCCACACATACTCCATCTTTTTTAAGAATAGTATTGTGCACCAAAACTTAAAACAACATTTTTTGCAAATATGAGGATTTTCTCTGATCTGAATATATTGGAATGTAATAACAGAGTTATTTCAAAACGAAACGTTTGATCAGACTGAAACTGACTGGAGAACTCCACAGAACTGATTTGGCTGTTTCCATGGAGCTTCTGACCTTCCACGCACACTTTGCTGACATTTAAAACTCTGTGTTGCTTCCAGACTTAAAAAAAAATCCTTTTAGACATTTCCAAGTCTTCCCTGCTCTGTCAGAGAATCAGATGAGACTTAAGTTTTGAGAAGTTCGGCTGCCTGTCAGGCCCCGTTTACATGACGTTTCATCTGAAAACGCCAAAACGCAGTTAAAACTATCTGCATTTACACGAAAACGCAGAGGGACTGAAAACGCAGGAGTAAGCATACCAGGCCTGTAGAATAGAATAGAATAGAATAGAATAGAATGGAATAGAATAGAATAGAAAATACTTTATTTATCCCCGAGGGGAAATTCAGGAGTCACCACAGCATTTAAGAAAACAAAAGTAAGAAAGAATATAGAAAGTGCAAAAAGGTCCATAAGAAAATAGATGACTACATCCCGTCCACCACTCTCCAGCCCAGTCAGTCTCCACCTCCACAGGGTCCAGGACTGAGCCTCCCCAGCAGTCTGTTCAGTCTCTGTCTCCTGGGTCCTGTCTGCTCACAGCAGGTGAAGCTCCTCCAATGAGGTGTCAGCTCCGCCAGCCACGTCCGTGAACAGCACAATGCCGCTGGGTTAGCACGGCTAGCTCGTCCATCCCCCGGAGATAGATCCCACGTTCCCAACAACGATGGATGGACGGACAGGTCCACATCGTCACCTCCCAGCTTACATCCGAGAACCAGCACGTCGTCCTCACCTTCTCCTCCTCAGCTCGAGGGAAATCATCAAGCCCTACACTAGTTAGCATTGACATGCTACAGGCTGCTAACAGCTAATTTCACATGTAAACAATGCAGCCATGGTTACATGATCTCCAGACAAACACAGGAGAAAAAGTAGTAAAAATATCGCCGAAGCCACAAAAAGTTTGGTGTCCGTGACCGACAATGAACCATACAAAGTAATGATCCACTCCAAATACAAAGATGAGGAAAAAGAGACCAAAAAAATTACAAGAAACGGACAAAGACTTGGGCAGCGCCTAGCAACGAATGTAGTTGGCACAATAACTACCATTTTGGTAGATTTTTTGATAGAATGTCCTAATTTTTTTCCCTCTGATGCGTACCAAGTATGTTCGCCCACTAAGCTGCACCAATTCTGCAGCCTACCTAGGAGGCCATTCGGACAAGAGAACATTTAATTTCAACAATGTAAAGGGAGGCAAGGACACATGATTATTTTTTTTCAAGATTTAATGGACTGGTCAATATTTTTTAGGATGCCAATTAGTTCATCAAGGCAGTCATTGATGCTGCCTATTGCGCTTATAATATCTTGATGTGATTCTAGCACGGCGCAGGTGAGGACACAGCCGGAAATGGTTGAGGAGGCCCCTTAGCCTGTGATGCCGGAGATCCCGGGGGACGGTGGGGGAGGACCCGGGCCTATGATGCCGAAGACGTGACGGCAAAGATGATAGAGGAGGCCCTGTCTTTGTCACACTTAAGCGGTGGGCAGCCATCCTCTGTTCAACATCCACCTTTACATCGGAACACTTCTTCTTCACCTCTGCGCCCTCCTCCGACCCCACTCGCTCCTCTTCCGCTTAGCTGTAATGCCTGAGGAGAGCGTGCCAAAAAGTACAATTTTGTACTTTTCTACTTCACAGAGAAGCGCCTCCACTTCACTTTCTGTGAAATTCTTTTTTACTGTCTTGCCCGCCATTCCTGTAAGATCTGATTGTGCAGAATGGAGAATGTCAGATGCAGGGCTCATTTAAATACGATTTGGGTATTTAAATTGTTGGCGTGGACAGGGAAGGGTTGTGTTCTCCAACATGTGTGCTCAATTCCACGCTGATTGGATTAATGCGTGCACACACATTCATTCATCCAGAATTTTTTTTTTGTGTACATCGTTTTCTGGATTTGATAGTACACCATGTTCTAGTGTGAAATCCACGCAAGTCTTTGTACATGTCGCCCCTGGTGTATTGGTGAATGCTAGGAGCAGAGGTTGAGCGACAGATGCTCATTTTGTTCAAAGATAGTCAGCGGATTCGGAAGATAAGCGCAACACGGATCATGACAACGGTACTGTTGTCCTGTTGTATGCGCTCGCGCGAAGCGGAGGGGAACATCAGCGTTTCCCCTGAGAACACGGGCTAACTGTTTACATGGCAAACTAGTCGGCAGTGTTTCAGAAAAATCGGACTCTGAAGGCCTTTTGCAAAATTTTGCGTTTTAGGTTGGCTGAAACTTGTAAATGCAAGGCCGAAAACGCAGCAATACTTTGCGTTTCGCCCTAAAACCGTTGTTGTGAAAACCACCCCTCAGTATGTTGGATAATGTGTGCCAGCCAGAATAAATCATCAGACGTACTGGCGAAGAACTCCTGTTCAGTTGCTTATCTCAGTCAAACTTCATCAGCAGGGACTGAGGTAAAGAGATGCTCAATTAAAAGTGATCAGTCAGTGCCACTGAAACTGTCATCGGCCCCACAGCAGTCATTTAACACCCAAATCTGCCATCAATCTTCTCCAAAACAACAGCATACTTTTCCTGCTTGGGGAGTTGTTTTAAGCTTGTCTGTTTTAGAAGTTATCTGGTTTCTTCTGAAAAATGAAACTATTTATGTTCCCTTTTGTATTTTGTCAAAGATATGTCTTGGGCAACTGCAAGAGCCACCAACAAGCTTCCTTCTTAAAATGTAGTGAGTAAAATTGTGTAACACTTCCCTTTAGTTTCACATTCATCCTCTTTTGCAAAACGGTTGCTAGGCGCTACCCAGGTAGCTGCCTGTTGCAGCAGCTCTCTCGTCTTTGTCCGTTTCTTGTGGTTTTTTCGTCTCTTTTTCGTCGTCTTTGTGTTTGGAGTGGATCATCACTTTGTGTGGTTCGTTGTCGGTCATGGACACCAAACTTTTTGTGGCTTCGGCCGTATTTTTTTACTACTTTTCTCCTGTGTTTGTCTGGAGATCCTACATGTAACCATGGCTGCATTGTTTACATGCAAAATTAGCTGTTAGCAGCCTGTAGCATGTAAATGCTAACTAGTGTAGGGCTTGATGATTTCCCTCGAGCTGAGGAGAAGGAGGTGAGGACGACGTGCTTGTTCTCGGATGTGAGCTGGGAGGTGACGACGTGGACCTGTCCTTCCATCCATCGTTGTTGGGAACGTGGGATCTCGCTCCGGGGGATGGATGAGCTAGCTGTGCTAATCCAGCGGCATCATGCTGTTCACGGACGTGGCTGACGGAGCAGACATCAGACGCCGCGACACATCGGAGGAGCTTCGCCTGCTGTGAACAGACAGGATCCAGGAGACAGAGACTGAACAGAGTGCTGGGGAGGCTCAGTCCTGGACCCTGTGGAGGTGGAGGCTGGCTGGGCTGGAGAGTGGTGGACGAGTGGTGGACGGGATGTCGTCATCTAATTTCTTATGGACATTTTTGCACTTTCTATACTCTTTCTTACTTTTGTTTTCTTAAATGCTGCGGTGACTCCTGAATTTCCCCTCGGGGATAAATAAAGTATTTTCTATTCTATTCTATTCTATTCTATTCTATTTTGTTTGCTCCCTACTTCTGTAATTTACTGCAGAGTCATTGGCAGCACCTTAAAAACCTGCTCTCAGTGTAAATATCCCATTATAATCATGCTAACATCAATCCAGAGATGGTTGTCCGAATCCCTGGCTGTGTGGTTCAATGAGAGAGCACTGATCTCCTCTCTACCTCACTGGAGATTGTTAACATGTCTTGTCTACAACGACTCTTACATTGCAAATCCCCCTCCACAGCTTTTCCCCTGCACTCACTGAACCTGCAAAACACACACACACACACACACACACACACACACACACACACACACACACACACACACACACACACAAACAAACACAAACACATAGTGGACTGGAAGCATTTTGATTCGGTGGGATTCTTTTCCATTATTTTGGTGACCAGCTCAGTCAGTAAAGAGAAGTTCAACAATAAAGCTGACTGCACCAACCTGATGAGCTAATGTTTACAATCTAATTACCGGCTCCATGACAACCACTGTCTTTGTGTCTGTACTGCTTCACCCAGTGTGACTCCTGTCTTATACTGAGATTCACAGCCAGCTAAACTCTTCATGACATCTCATCCTCCAAGGAACAGGCAAAGTTGTGGTTGGACAGGATTTAATGCCAAAAATTGTGAAACTAAAATGACATAAACACAAAACCCCAATTAAAGATTTATACAAACACATCGGGTTCATCAATGGGCTTATAATTACAGTCGCGTATTTGTCGATCTTCGACACTATAGAGCCGCGTTACGAACATAAACAAAGTAATTACACAAACGGAGTCAAAGCTATTAACAAGGCTGCACTTATCAATGAAAAACAACAGCTACTTACTTAAATTGCCACTTCAAGGGCCGAAAAACATACATATGGACGAAGAGTTAGCTTCAGAATGCTAAGAAAGTTTCTCTCAGAGTTTCTAACAGCTTCCTGGTAACTAGGCAACCACAGAAGCGGACAAACAGAGCTCAGAAACAAGCGGACTATGCCATCTACTGGCATAAAAATGCCACTGCCATTATAGAAATTAACAGTTCCAACACAGTGTCTTTGTTTTGTGTTTGACAGAGATCCAGTTGACTCTGTTCTTTCCCTCTAAACATATAGTAACTCACATTGTAAAAGCAGTGTTTGAGATTGTGATTCTCCTGATTTGATCATCAACAGGTGGCCTCAGTTTCAGATAGCTTCCCTTTCCATGCCACATTTTTTTTTAACATTTATATCTTTATGTAGTTTTTGTTGTTGTTCATAACCATTTGTTCTGAACATACAACACGTAAAGTGCTGTAATTGTCAGGTTTATGTCTTCCTGATAGTGCCTAACCACACTTGGTGTGACAGCTGCGATTTTGGCATAATGATGTTGTGATCTGTGTCAACCTGGCTGTTTGCGTGTACTTTTAAGCTATCTATAAAACTGAACTGAACTTTGAGGCTGTTCCCCTCTCTAACTACTGCCTACATGTAAAAAAGGAGCCTTCTTCTTTTTGCAACAATCTACTTGTGTGAATCCAACTTTTGTTTTTTGATAATTTCGTATTCTAAACAAATGTAATTATTATTTTAAAGGTAAATAAAAGTTAGAAAATGCATCATTGGAGTTGTAATTTCTGTACACATTCTGAAGCATTGTCTGTTGGTTTCCAAATGGGGTCTATGGCCGGAAGCAAATGCTGTTTGGGGAGCCTTGGTAAAGTGAAGATTGGGAACTCCTGCTGTATCTGACACACTGCATACATCAATGGTGGGTGGATGTAGCTGATGTACTTTGATGCTTGTTGCACTTTACCAGTGAACATTATGTATAATCCTACCTTCCTTCTGCACTTGTTCATTTTGTGTCTTGCTAAACACATTAAGGACCTTTTTCTTTGAGAAGTTGAAAGGGATAAATGCTTGCATCATGGGACTATTAGCGCTGTTACATTAAGCTGGAACATCAAGGGACATCTCCTGACATGTCATACAGCAACAAGGATGGAAATGAAAAAGACGTGACACAGAAGATCATGCGACACAATCCAACAGAACATTAAGAGGTTTTAAGATCTCATTCAGAGTTCATAGTCAGTGAGTTCTTCTACCTCATGTCTATGAAAGTTGTAAAGCTCAGTTATGTGGAAGATCAAAGAGTGATCTATTTCTAAATGCTACATAGACTAATGTGAGCCATGCACTAAAGTGGGGATTGAGCTTCATTTACCAAACACAATCTACATTTTTCTCACACATGTTCAGAAGAAAGTTTTTGGAAAGACAACTCTAAAAAAGCTAGGAGAATGTACAGTTCAGTTATTGCAAATACAGTACGTTAGCCATGTCCAAAGTCAGGCCTGCATTTTTTTTAATGTAATCTTACAGGAAATGGTCAGTAATTTTTACAGATTTTTCCTGTTTTCCTTTAAAACAAAAACAAACAAACAAAAAATGCTAGTAGATTTACAGATATTTTCAGTAATTTTACACACTCAAAAAAAAAAAAAAAAAAAACAACTTAGTTTTAGGGTTATCAACCCTTAATTTTTAAAGATTTTTTTTCCGTTTTTTTTTTTTAAAGCATTATACAAAACTGTAGAATTACAGAAACTATCTGTAAAATGGCATCCTGGATGTTTTGTTTTCATGAAACTACAAAATACAGGACTTTACCTTAAAAAAATTCTTAAAATTACAGTCAAGTACCGTAACATAGACCTATGTTAAAAAAAAAAAAAAAAAAAAAAAAGAAAAATAGTTAAAGTACAGGAATAAATTGTTTTTTGATCAGAGACAATTTGAAAAAAAAAAAAAAAAAAAAAAAAAAAAAAAAACCCTCCAAACAGAACACACTGCTATTCTCCTAAACACACTTACCTTTCATACATTTTTTCATTTTGTCCTCCATCAGTTTGTGGCCTAAATTTTACTATTTTCCTTTTATTTCACGGCAGTCATTTTAATTGTGACAGTGCTTGTAACCATGAGTGAGGAGGACACACTGTGGATATGAGACCCTGCAGTACAGGGGGCACAGCATATTTGTGTTCCCCGGAGCAAACCAGCTGTCCCTGCTCCACGGTGCGGACCAGTTGTTTGTGCTCCTGGGGGCAGACTGGCTGTCTGTGCTCCACTGGGCAGACCCTGTAGCCAGCGATTCTTGTGTCGTTTTCAATTAATGAGATGCGTTGATAGTCTTTGCTGTGCTGGTCAGTTATTAAAAACGGTGTTATTTGAATTACACAGCTGGTCCATGCAGTGTTGCACAGGCAGCATGTTCCCCCAATGCAATACTTTAATGTTCAGCAGAGTCCTCGATCCTCTGCGTGCCCTCCACACTCATGGCTACAAAACACCATTACATCAAAAAGTGTTTTGCTGTGAAATGACGGTATTTTTCTGCAGAACTCTTTGCATTGTCAGTGTTGAAGGTATTTGACCATAATAATTTAGGGAAAAATCTGTTAAATAATGCTATTTTTCCTCTAAAATTACATATTAACACTGTAAATCTGCAGACATTTATCTTTAGGTTTTTACATACAGTTTGTCCCATATACATTACAAATTTGTT
The DNA here is from genome assembly GCF_033239565.1 of Halichoeres trimaculatus. Classification (NCBI taxonomy): domain Eukaryota; kingdom Metazoa; phylum Chordata; class Actinopteri; order Labriformes; family Labridae; genus Halichoeres; species Halichoeres trimaculatus. The sequence continues at coordinate 31,139,422 of NW_027437196.1, read as the reverse complement.
ATTGTACATGGGACAAATAGCATTTTCACAGGAAATTACTGCCGATTGATTTGCCTGTCTACTGAAATAGAAAAAATGTATACCATGAATTACAGAGATTAACCTTAAAGAAATCTGATTTGAATGTGTTTTGACTGAATTTATATGTTATTTAGAATAGAATAGAAATAGAAAATACTTTATTTATCCCCGAGGGGAAATTCAGGAGTCACCACAGCATTTAAGAAAACAAAAGTAAGAAAGAGTGTAGAAAGTGCAAAAAAGTCCATAAGAAATTAGATGACGACATCCCGTCCACCACTCGTCCACCACTCTCCAGCCCAGCCAGTCTTCACCTCCACAGGGTCCAGGACTGAGCCTCCCCAGCAGTCTGTTCAGTCTCTGTCTCCTGGATCCTGTCTGCTCACAGCAGGCGAAGCTCCTCCGATGTGTCGTGGTGTCCGATGTCAGCTCTGTCAGCCACGTCCGTGAACAGCACGATGCCGCTGGGTTAGCACAGCTAGCTCGTCCATCCCACCAGAGATAGATCCCACGTTCCGAACAACAATGGATGGAAGGACAGGTCCACGTCGTCACCTCCCAGCTCACATCCGAGAACCAGCACGTCGTCCTCACCTCCTCCTCCTCAGCTCGAGGGAAATCATCAAGCCCTACACTAGTTACTATTGACATGCTACAGGCTGCTAAAAGCTAATTTTGCATGTATACAATGCAGCCATGGTTACATGTAGGATCTCCAGACAAACACAGGAGAAAAGTAGTAAAAAATATCGCCGAAGCCACAAAAAGTTTGGTGTCCATGACCGACGATGAACCATACAAAGTGATGATCCACTCCAAATACAAAGATGACGAAAAAGAGACGAAGAAATTACAAGAAACGGACAAAGACGAGAGAGCTGCTGCAACAGGCAGCTACTTGGGTAGCGCCTAGCAACGGAAATATTTGACAGTATAATGGACATTTATAAACTTTGAAATACTGTGATTTAATTTATTTTGTCTGTAAACTCTAGTTCTGTATTTTTACAGTTATTTTATGTAGCTCCATGTTTTTACAGTTTTTGACTATAATTTTACAGTATTTGTCTGGAAACTTTGCTGCCAGTGCTTTTATTATTATTATTATTTATTTATTTATTTATTTTATTTTTTTACAGATTTTTATTTCACTTTTTTTAGAGTGTGAGGTTCCCTCTCATACAACCCCCAGCACTAAAATAAATCATGTTCTCAATCGTATGCACGTTTACATTTACTGTTTGGTGCACAAACCAAACCAAAGTCTGTTATGCCGCGGCCACACCAGACGCTAACACGCAAATTTACTCGCGCGAATCACCTGTCACGCGTCGCGTGAACGCCCGAGTCTCGCCGCTGGACTTTTTTTGACAAGCTGAGGGGCAAACGCGCGTTAGCGGGACTGCCCATGCGGAGTAGAGAGCTAGTTCATTTAAAGACCGAAAGCCCAAAAGAGCAGCTGAAAAACAATGAGCTGTGGTTTCAAAAGCATGACAGGAGAGTGTGTGAAAGCTTTGGAGATCACAATCAATGCATTCTGCCTCTCCCTGGTAATCCACCAGCCCTGCCTGGCTGTTCCCTGCGATCTCATCCTCGATCCCCCGAACCTCCAACCCCCCGAACCCCCAACCCCCCGAACCTCCGACCACCCGAACCTCCGACCTATGTTCCTGGAGGTCTCCCTGGGGATAATGAAGGGGTGGAGGAAAGAGAGGAGCACAGAGAATTTCCATCTTTTCCCTGGCTCTGCCCCTGCCCTGCTCTTTCCTCCTCTCTATCAGGCTCAAAACTCCACTGAGGAAAACACAGTCGGACTCAGTGATAACCCGTGCAGGCAAATCCAGCTGGGAACAAATGTTTACAGAGCTTACCTTCAAAACCTGTCTCCTCAGAGTCTTTCAACCAAGCCTGCTCCTTTTTTTCTGGTCTCTGTAGAGTACACATGTCGTATCGTATAACTCTAGATGATGACACACCGCACAGATTGTTTTCTCCTCCATCCTCCGGCGGAGTTGGAGCCGGAGCAGGCGGCAGTTGCCCCCCAACGTCGTCAAAACAATGACGTCGTGGTGGAATATTTTGAACTAGAGCGAAACGCGCCACCCGAGGCGAATCGGCGGCTAAACGCATCTTTGCATTGACTTTGTATGTAATCGCGCCGCAAATTCGGTGCGGTGTGGCCGCACCATAAGGTCTTTCTTAATTCCATCTGGACTATTCTCAGGCTGCTGGTCTAAAACTAAAACTCTTCAACTCAACAGACAGAAATTCACCAACTCTCCATCATACTTCTTTAAATGAATGGGTTTATCATGACATTAAAATGTAAGTTCAAAAAACATGTCAGAGGAAACAAGAGCAGATTAAAGGGATGAAATCGAACAGAAAAACAGTTCAGAAAGCAGGATAAGAAATAATTGGGTCAAAAAATGTTGTTTTCCTGTCAAAAAATTCTGAATATGAAAAATAATCCTGATCGAATCCAGATCCTGATTGTTCCATAAAAACATTCTAACCTGTTCTGCCCAATCTCTCCCTAATGGAAAACATGTTACTTAGTCAGATGCAGAGTTTGCTGATTTTTGTGTAAATTAAAATAAAATATTTAAAAAAATGGCAGAAAACTGACCACTAAACATCTGGGGTCAGAGACACCTGAGGAAAAGATGAGCTTTGGTTAAATCAGTGTGTGATGATGAAAGGAGGAGGTTTGAGCTCACTGAGGGACTGATTTTACATAAATCACTCAGAGAGAGAAGTGGATTTTATTTCTAAAGAAATTTTAAAAAAGAAAAATGTGCACACAAGAACAATGAATCATGTAACTGAGAGTGATGGTTCATTTAAGGCTATATTTGATTGTAAACAGTATGTCAGAGTATGGTGAGCAGTTATTAAAGCTAACAGGTTACTGCATCGGAAAAATACAAATAGCTGCAATGAATTAATCCTTATTAAACATATCCAATTCAGTCTAATGTGTAATAATGCAGCATGTCAAGCTATAATGGGATTATGCACACACAGGTTGTATTTGTTTGTTGCATGTTGGATAGAAATTCTGCTACATGCTCAGATGTCAATCCAATCATCTGGCACAGCTGTATTTATTATCCCTTTATTTATATTTAGCCAGTCATTTACACATTCAACACGTCGGCTTAATAAAGCTGAGGAGAAAAATGAATATATGTGCATTTTAATGAACCCTGAACCTAAGTGTGACTGATGTTCAAAATGCCCTCATCATTATTTTGTCGTATTTTGTCTTGAAGTTGTAGGAACAGTGGTTTATTTTTGTTGAAGTGTTGACTTTAGTTTCAACAGAGCAATGCTAATGTTGCCGCTGGGGTCTGTGTGGAGGCACTGCTTTTCAGCCTGACCTTATGTGGTTTCCTCAAGACTGTCACTGTTGTCAAATCTTCATGAAATATTCAACATAGTCGCACACCTCAAGAATTCATATGGTGTCACTTGTCACCATCCAGTCAGGGAGGGTTCTTCAATAAAGTTTGAAAACATAGTCACAGACACTCACCATGAGGATAAAGAAAGTTACCAAAACTGCTGTAGAAGTTGGTTGATAAGCCTTTTTTAAAGAAAGGGAATAAATACATAGATAGATGAATAAACAAACAAACAAACAAAAAAAAGAATAAATACTGTGTAGTATGAAGTCATTAAAAGTTTAACAAGCATACATTAAACCCTTGCTCCATTAAGTCCCTTCACAGCATTAATCCAGCATCTGCCTGATAGATCACAATGCATAACCATCCATATTCATATCATTCCGTTGCTAGGCGCTGCCCAAGTAGCTGCCTGTTGCAGCAGCTCTCTCGTCTTTGTCCATTTCTTGTCATTTTTTTTCGTCTCTTTTTGTAATCTTTGTATTTGGAGTGCCCCTCCATGAGTGAGCTACCACCTTATCGTGGTGGAGGGGTTTGCGTGTCCCAATGATCCTAGGAGCTAAGTTGTCGGGGGCTTTATGCCCCTGGTAGGGTCTCCCATGGCAAACAGGTCCTAGGGGAGGGGCCAGACAAAGTGTAGCTCACACAGACCCCTTATGATGAGTACAAACAATGGTTTTACGTTTCCCTTGCCCGGACGTGGGTCACCGGGGCCCCCTCCTGGAGCCAGGCCTGGGGGTGGGGCTCGATGGCGAGCGCCTGGTGGCCGGGCCTGTTCCCATGGGGCCCGGCCGGGCACAGCCCGAAGAGGCAACGTGGGACCCCCTTCCCGTGGACTCACCACCCGCAGGAGGGGCCATAGGGGTCGGGTGCAGTGTGAGTTGGGCGGCAGCCGAAGGCAGGGACCTTGGCGGTCTGATCCTTGGCTGCAGAAGCTAGCTCTAGGGACGTGGAACGTCACCTCTCTGGCGGGGAAGGAGCCTGAGCTGGTGCGGGAGGTTGAGAAGTTCCGGCTAGACATAGTCGGCCTCACCTCAACGCACAGCAAGGGCTCTGGATCCAGCCTTCTCGAGAGGGGTTGGACTCTCTTCTACTCTGGAGTTGCCGATGGTGAGAGGCGGCGGGCTGGGGTGGCGATACTCGTTGCCCCCAGGCTCGGTGCCTGTACGTTGGAGTTCACCCCGGTGGACGAGAGGGTAGCCTCCCTCCGCCTTCGGGTGGGGGGACGGATCCTGACTGTTGTTTGTGGCTATGGTCCAAATAGCAGTTCAGAGTATCCACCCTTTCTGGAGTCCTTGGAGGGAGTGCTTGAGAGTGCTCCGTCTGGGGATTCCCTTGTCCTACTGGGGGACTTCAACGCTCACGTCGGCAATGACAGTGAGACCTGGAGGGGCGTGATTGGAAGGAACGGCCCCCCCGATCTGAACCCGAGTGGTGTTTTGTTGTTGGATTTCTGTGCTCGTCACAGGTTGTCCATAACGAACACCATGTTCAAGCATAAGGGTGTCCATATGTGCACCTGGCACCAGGACACCCTAGGTCGCAGTTCGATGATCGACTTTGTAGTCGTGTCATCGGACTTGCGGCCGCATGTCTTGGACACTCGGGTAAAGAGAGGGGCGGAGCTGTCAACCGATCACCACCTGGTGGTGAGTTGGCTCCGATGGTGGGGGAAGATGCCGGTCAGACCTGGTAGACCCAAACGTATCGTGAGGGTCTGCTGGGAACGTCTGGCAGAATCTCCCGTCAGAGAGAGCTTTAACTCCCACCTCCGGGAGAGCTTCAACTGTGTTCCGGGGGAGGTAGGGGACATTGAGTCCGAATGGGCTTTGTTCCGTGCATCCATTGTTGAGGCGGCTGATCGGAGCTGTGGCCGTAAGGTGGTTGGTGCCTGTCGGGGCGGCAACACCCGAACCCGCTGGTGGACACCAGTGGTGAGGGATGCCGTCCAGCTGAAGAAGGAGTCCTATCGCGCCTTTTTGGCGTGTGGGACTCCTGAGGCAGCAGACAGGTATCGACAGGCCAAGCGGAATGCAGCTTCGGCGGTCACCGAGGCAAAAACCCGGACATGGGAGGAGTTCGGTGAGGCCATGGAGAACGACTTCCGGACAGCTTCGAAGAGGTTCTGGACCACCATCCGGCATCTCAGGAGGGGGAAGCAGTGCACTGTAAACACTGTGCTCAGTGGAGACGGTGCGCTGCTGACCTCGACTCGGGATGTTGTGGATCGGTGGAAGGAATACTTCGAAGGCCTCCTCAATCCCACCGGCACGTCTTCCTTGGAGGAAGCAGGGTCTGGGAATGATGGGGTGGGCTCGTCCATCTCTGGGGTTGAAGTCGCCGAGGTGGTTAAAAAGCTCCTCGGTGGCAGGGCCCCGGGGGTGGATGAGATCCGCCCAGAGTTCCTTAAGGCCCTGGATGTTGTGGGTCTGTCGTGGCTGACACGACTTTGCAACATCGCGTGGACATCGGGGGTAGTGCCTCTGGATTGGCAGACCGGGGTGGTGGTCCCCCTTTTTAAGAAGGGGGACCGGAGGGTGTGTTCCAACTACAGGGGGATCACACTCCTCAGCCTCCCTGGTAAGGTCTATTCGGGGGTACTGGAGAGGAGGGTCCGTAAGATCGTCGAACCTCGGATTCAGGAGGAGCAATGTGGTTTTCGTCCTGGCCGTGGAACTGTGGACCAGCTCTATACCCTCAGCAGGGTTCTTGAGGGTGCATGGGAGTTTGCCCAACCTGTCCACATGTGTTTTGTGGACTTGGAGAAGGCATTCGACCGTGTCCCTCGGGGAGTCCTGTGGGGGGTTCTCCGGGAGTATGGGGTGTCGGGCTGCTTGTTACGAGCCGTCCGTTCCCTGTACGACCGGTGCCAGAGCTTGGTCCGCATTGCTGGCAGTAAGTCGGACTCGTTTCCAGTGAGGGTTGGACTCCGCCAGGGCTGCCCTTTGTCACCGATTCTGTTCATAACTTTTATGGACAGAATTTCTAGGCGCAGCCAGGGTGTCGAGGGGGTCCGGTTTGGTGACCTCAGGATTGGATCACTGCTTTTTGCAGATGATGTGGTCCTGTTGGCTTCATCAAGCCGTGACCTTCAACTCTCTCTGGAGCGGTTCGCAGCCCAGTGTGAAGCGGCTGGGATGAGAATCAGCACCTCCAAATCTGAGTCCATGGTCCTCAGCCGGAAAAGGGTGGACTGCCCTCTCCGGGTCGGGGATGAGATCCTGCCCCAAGTGGAGGAGTTTAAGTATCTCGGGGTCTTGTTCACGAGTGAGGGAAGGATGGAGCGAGAGATCGGCAGGCGGATCGGTGCGGCGTCCGCAGTAATGCGGACTCTGCACAGGTCTGTCGTGGCGAAGAGGGAGCTGAGCCGGAAGGCGAAGCTCTCTGTTTACCGGTCGATCTTCGTTCCCACCCTCACCTATGGTCATGAGCTTTGGGTAGTGACCGAAAGAACAAGATCGCGGGTACAAGCGGCCGAAATGAGCTTCCTCCGTAGAGTGGCCGGGCTCTCCCTTAGAGATAGGGTGAGAAGCTCGGCTATCCGGGAGGAGCTCGGAGTAGAGCCGCTACTCCTCCGCGTTGAGAGGAGCCAGATGAGGTGGCTCGGGCATCTGATGAGGATGCCTCCCGGACGCCTCCCTGGTGAGGTGTTCAGGGCACGTCCCACCGGGAGTAGACCCCGGGGCAGACCCAGGACACGCTGGAGAGACTACATCTCTCGGCTGGCCTGGGAACGTCTTGGGATCCCCCCGGAAGAGCTGGCTGAAGTGGCTAGGGAGAGGGAAGTCTGGGCTTCCCTGCGTAGGCTGCTGCCCCCGCGACCCGACCCCGGATAAGCGGAAGAAGATGGATGGATGGATGGATGGTATTTGGAGTGGATCATTACTTTGTATGGTTCATTGTTGGTCATGGACACCAAACTTTTTGTGGCTTCAGTGATATTTTTTACTACTTTTCTCCTGTGTTTGTCTGGAGATCCTACATGTAACCATGGCTGCATTGTTTACATAGAATAGAATAGAATAGAATAGAAAATACTTTATTTATCCCCAAGGGGAAATTCAGGAGTCACCGCAGCATTTAAGAAAACAAAAGTACGAAAGAGTATAGAAAGTGCAAAAATGTCCATAAGATATTAGATGACAACATCCCGTCCACCACTCATCCACCACTCTCCAGCCCAGCCAGTCTCCACCTCCACAGGGTCCAGGACTGAGCCTCCCCAGCAGTCTGTTCAGTCTCTGTCTCCTGGATCCTGTCTGCTCACAGCAGGCGAAGCTCCTCCGATGTGTCGCGGCGTCCGATGTCTGCTCCGTCAGCCACGTCCGTGAACAGCATGATGCCGCTGGATTAGCACAGCTAGCTCATCCATCCCCCGGAGCGAGATCCCACGTTCCAAACAAGATGGATGGACGACGTGCTGGTTCTCGGATGTGAGCTGGGAGGTGATGACATGGACCTGTCCTTCCATCCATCGTTGTTGGGAACGTGGGATCTAGCTCCAGGGGATGGACGAGCTAGCTGTGCTAACCCAGCGGCATCATGCTGTTCACGGACGTGGCTGATGCAGCTGACATCGGAAGCCGGCCCCACATTGGAGGAGCTTCGCCTGCTGTGAGCAGACAGGATCCAGGAGACAGAGACTGAACAGACTGCTGGGTAGGCTTGGTCCTGGACCCTGTGGAGGTGGAGACTGGCTGGGCTGGAGAATGGTGGACGAGTGGTGGACGGGGTGTCGTCATCTAATTTCTTATGGACATTTTTGCACTTTCTATACTCTTTCTTACTTTTGTTTTCTTAAATGCTGCGGTGACTCCTGAATTTCCCCTTGGGGATAAATAAAGTATTTTCTATTTCTATTTCTATATGACAGCACAAAGGCTGCTCCTTGAAACATTTGGCTGTTAAATGTCACTCCCAAGAGCAGAACCAAACATAAACAAAAGAAGAGAGTTTAAAGTTTTTTTATGCCTTCAATAATAGAGGACAGGACAGTGGATAGAGTAGAAAAGGGGGCAAGAGTGGGGAGTGACATGCGGGAAACAGGCCACAGGCTGAACTCGAACCCGGGCCACCCACTTGAGGGAAAACCTCATGGGGCACAACCTAAACCGCTAGACCATCTGTGCCCCCAAACCACAGTCTTACGTCACTTAAAGTCAATGTTTTCAGAAAACTCCAGCCAAAACTCTGTTTTCATGGTTTCATGTATACGCCAGAAAATAGAGGTTGTTTTCTAAACCACCTACTACATACTACATCTGAATGTAGTACTACTACATACTACATGTAAATGTAGTAGTACTACATGTGAATGCAGTACTACATACTACATTCTCATGTAGTATGTAGTAGGCACTGCATACTGCCTTCTGCTTTTTCATGTGGTATGTAGTCTGACTGTTCTGTTGGGTTTCAGAAAATGGAGCTACAAGTGATGGATTTCATTTTGCCTTTATTATAAATTTACAACACATCTATTAGTAGATCTTGGAATTTTTATTATTTTGTTAATCATATCACAGCAGAATCATTGTATTTGATTTTGTCACGATTGCAGAGGACCATTGAAATATCCCTGATGTCCACCTCTGAGCCTATTTCCTTGGTTGACAATGGTTACTGTACTCGTTTTTTTTTTTTTCAAGCTAACATAATACAATTATATATTAAGCTGGATTTAAAAAAAAAAAAAAAAAAAGATTTTATGGTAAGAGCAGCCTCCAACGTTTGACATCACACATTGCGCTCATAAGGTCAAGAAAAATGTAACCGTTGCGCTTCATAAACATAAATTAACTTCCATACACCAGAGTAAAAAGAAAATGTATAAAGCCTCAAATACTGTGACATGAACACATAAACAAAAACACAGAATTTCACATGTAGCCCACAGTGCTGTCAATAAAGCTGGAGTTTAACAACACTTCTGTACTAGTCGCTGTCCTCATCCTCCCTCTCCTGGACACCATCCTCGCCCTTCTGACCAGTCACATGCTGCTGTCTGTCTGGCCTCAGATTCTCTTTCACATCACAGAGTATTCTCACAATCATAGACAAAACCTGTCATCTGGGTTTCTGAGATATGTGAAACTCCTCCTTCAAGTTCCAGTTTCACCTGACTTTTGATTTATCAATTTAGCAAGTGTTCTTAGAGATTCATACATGGAATTCATGTTATTATAATGCTGACTAATTTTGCCAGTTGAACTGACTATTGTGCATGTGATGACTCGTGTAATAAAATGATGCTGACATGTTTTGGAGAGATTGACCATTAGACTAAGAATCAACCATCAGTTAACATCAACAAGATCTATTCACTTGAAAACTGTGCTTAATCTAGGCTAACTTTGCTAACTGTAGGCTACCTATACTTTGTCTTTTGCAAAAAAATAAACAAAGGCATTTGCAATTTGATGAAACTAATGAGAAATTCAGTAAAGCTCTGAACAATTGCAAAGTCGTTTTGAGGTTTGTCCATGTTATTTTGAGAATGTACATTCTGTTTTAAGAAATGAGCCACAGCAAAGGAGAAAAACTGTAATATAAAGGTGATGCAGTGCTTGCTAAAAACTGCAGTCCATCAAGAGTCTACCATTTTTTAAAACCAAAGTCACACTCTTTGCTGAAGCAGAATTTTTCATATATGGTTCATTCTGAAATAGAAATAGAAAATACTTTATTTATCCCCAAGGGAAAATTCAGGAGTCACCGCAGCATTTAAGAAAACAAAAGTAAGAAAGAGTATAGAAAGTGCAAAAAGGTCCATAAGAAATTCAATGACGACATCCCGTCCACCACTCGTCCACCACTCTCCAGCCCAGTCAGTCTCCACCTCCACAGGGTCCAGGACTGAGCCTCCCTAGCAGTCTGTTCAGTCTCTGTCTCCTGGATCCTGTCTGCTCACAGCAGGCGAAGCTCCTCCAGTGAGGGGCCGGCGTCCGATGTCAACTCCGTCAGCCACGTCCGTGAACAGCATGATGCCGCTGGGTTAGCACAGCTAGCTCGTCCATCCCACTGGAGATAGATCCCACGTTCCCAACAACGATGGATGGAAGGACAGGTCCATGTCGTCACCTCCCAGCTCACATCCGAGAACCAGCACGTCGTCCTCACCTCCTCCTCCTCAGCTCGAGGGAAATCATCAAGCCCTACACTAGTTAGCATTGACATGCTACAGGCTGCTAACACCTTATTTCGCATGTAATCAATGCAGCCATGGTTACATGTAGGATCTCCAGACAAACACAGGAGAAAAGTAGTAAAAAATATCGCTGAAGCCACAAAAAGTTTGGTGTCCATGACCAACTATGAACCATACAATGTGATGATCCACTCCAAATACAAAGATTACGAAAAAAAGACGAAAAAAATTACAAGAAACAGACAAAGACGAGAGAGCTGCTGCAACAGGCAGCTGCTTGGGCAGCGCCTAGCGCTGAAGTTATTAAACCTACAAATTTGGCCCATATAAGGGCATGGCTGACTGGACTGACAGGTAGACATCCTGTAGCTTTCTGCAAAGAGGTTAAAGTGGCGCCTTTTTACCTCTTCCTGACCCAACAGAGCTGGCTGAGCTCAGCTTTTTCCACATGGTCTCTGTCATTGATTGGCTACAAAACTCGTGATGTCACGGTGAATATGTGGATATGTTATACAGTCTGTGACTTATTTGTACACATAGGAGGCTTCATTTTTTTCTCTTTAAAATAATCCTGTGTTTGTCAGTGACTAATGCTCATCAGCAGCTGAGTGTGCTTGCTTTAAAATGTGACTATGTACCAAAAAAGCCTTTTGAAGATCTTTTGTCAAGAGGGTTCTAATCTGTTTGGATATATGTCTTTGAACAAGTCCTTTTGAAGTCTGAAGATACACATCAACCAGGCTGCGAGTTCAGTATGAACCCTGAAACAAAACTTCTGTTGGGAAAATTGAGTGAAGTCTTTTGCTGCCTTGTTTTACGATGCTATATAATAGCAAATAGTCTTTACAGCTCTATGCAAGTTTCAGTCAAGTGTTATACATGAGCCCTCCATTTTCTATGAAATCACTCATTAGAAAGAGCAGAACTTCAAGGTAACTCCCATAAAATAAAGAAGTGAGAAAATGGGTCTGTTTACTTCAGCGAGTCAACAGAGTAACTGGCAAGGCCTGACATAAATTCAGAGAGAACAGAAAGTGTTTTCCATTTCATTTTCAAGGCACACAAACTCACAATGCCTTAAGTCGATGCTCTCAGAGTAATACCGAGAAAACGTGGAGGGGAAGTCAAGAAACTCATTTCAAATGGTGACAAATCTTTTCCCCTGTAAGACAGATGTGTTTGTCATTGAACAGCCTCGTCTGGTCAGAAGGTTGTTATCACTCACTTCAGAGATGATTCAGCGGAGAAAAAGCAGATAATGATCTATTACAGATGGCACAAAACCACTGAAAGCCAGATTAGATGTCCTGGGCTAAGTCTGAATGTCCTGAAAACTGGGTGGGTGTTAGGCTTAAGCAGCGTAAGCTTCTCAACTGTTCTGGGTAACATTCACTTCTGTTACAGTAACTGGTGTGCTATATGTGACCACAAGCAAATTAACTGAATTATGACATCATACACATGTTGATACGGAGAGGGTGACATTTCTCAAAGTCAGATGTTGCTTTTGTCACAGCTAACTTGATTCCTCACAGCTTCCTCTTCTGTTTTAGGAAGAGATAAAAAAGATGAAAAGTCAGGTCTCATCAAGAGATGAAAAAACATCAAAGAGCGTTTTTTTCCCTTATTGTGTCGAACTTGAGAGATTCAACTATCTTTGTGGGAGTCACACAAAGATACCAAAAGCAACTTATGGTATGCCATTTGTTACTTGGTGCCACCTGCCAGTTGACTTCTGGCTAAGCCATGCCTCCTCCACTCACTCAGACAGCCAATGAACATTCAGTGACGGTGGGAGACATTTCACAGGATGCTGTTGATGATTGTTGGAGACAGAAAGATCACAGATCAACTTTCAGTCACAAAAAGGCTTTAAGGTCCACATTGGAGGGATATATGAATCATTTTATTGTTGAGAAGGTCAATAAAAAGCTTCAGTTACAGACTAAATTTACTGATGAACAGCATCTGGTTAGCATTGGTGTCTCAGACAACAAGATAGAGGATTAGCATTGGTCAGGACAAAAATATAACCTCCGTTTTTACTATCTTTACCAAGAGTGTGTCTCTGTTAGTTTGAAGCTACAGGATTTACACTGAATCATTCAGCACAAAATTTGACAACCCTTGTTATCCCGTCAATTAAAGATAAGCTAATGAAGCCAAGCTCCTGAAGACAACGTTGGTTTATAATCTGCTGCCTCAAATACGATGTCAGCGTACTTTAGAAGAGATGGAGACATCCTCATTAATTTTATTCACACAGAGCTATGTTGCCATATATGGTTGTTACATGGGGAGAGTTGTAACACCACCAATTCCACCAATTAGGGATAAGATAGGATCATTTCAATATTTACCCACTTCAACCAAGATCACACATGGTGATTTTCAGGGCTGGAAACAACTGCATGCAGATTCTATATAGAAAAAAAAACAAAAAAAAAAAAACAGATTTTGAGGTAAGAAAGTTAACTTTTTGACTAAGACTTATACTATTCCAGATAAAACCATTTGTTCTATATTGCTATTGCTATTATATTGTATTGCTTATGTAGCTTGCCGCCTTGATGGTTATGGCTGCCTGTTGCAGCAGCTCTCTCTTCTTTGTCCATTTTTTGACATTTTTACGTCTCCTTTTCGTCATCGTTATATTTGGAGTGGGTCATTACTTTTTATGTTTCATTTGTTGGTCATAGACACCAAACTTTTTGTGGCTTCAGTGATATAAGCAATATTTTTACTACTTTTTCTCCTGTGTTTGTCTGGAAATCCGACATTTAACCATGGCTGCACTGTTTACATGTGAACTCAGCTGTTAGCAGCCTGTAGCATGTCAATGCTAACTGGTGTAAGGCCTGATGTTTTCCCACAAGGTGAGAAGGAGGTGAGGACGACGCGCTGGTTCTCAGGTGTAAGCTAAGAAGTGACGACATCAGCCTGTCCTTCCATCCATCGTTATTCGGAACGTAAGATCTATCTCCAATAAGACGGACAAGCTAGCCATGCTAACCCAGCAACAGAAAGAATACCAGAAGGCAGAGTAGCATCATGCTCACAGAGATGGCTAACAGAGCTAACACCAGACACCAATGCCACATTGGAACAACTTCACCTGCTGTGACGAGACAGGATCCAGGAGACAGAGGCCGAAAATGGCATACTAACAAACTACACAAACTAAGTGTGACATCAAAATTAGTATGAAGTGCGTTCACATTAAATAGTATGAAAAGACTGTGTGTGCGAGAAATACCCGGATGTATACTATTTCTGAAAAAATTGTAAGTAAGGGATACTAGCCACACTCATACGCCCCATAATGCATTGCAGGCCCCATAATGCATTGCAAGCAAAAATGGGAGAGATTTCCGGGCCCAGCCAAACTATGGAGGGAAGATATAAATGTAAGTACCTGGTATTTTCTGATTTTATGTGGCAAAATAATCGTCTTTATCACCCACGGATTCGAGAAATAGGCGATTCCTGACCAATGTCTTAAACTTGTCAGATGACTCACAACGTGCTACTGCCTACTAGCAGCTAGTTGCAGCAGCTCCCTTTGCATACAGAAGTCGTAGCAGCTACCTCTCCCAGCCTGCAGCTACAATTGAGATGATTTGCATAATCTTGCTAATAACTGCATGAGGAGTGCCCGGCTTCAAATTATCACATTAATTATGCGACTGTATTTCACAAAGGCTTTATTATGGTTAGTTACCAAGCACATTTCCCGGCCACACACTTAAGTGAAACAACAGAGAGCTGGTGACAGTCAAGATGGAAAAGACGTTTGCTCTAAGAAGACATGAAGTTGTCCGTAATGTGCCAATGGTCGAGGAGTTTATGGTTAGGTGGCCTGCTCTGTTTGACATCAGTGAGGTAACTATGTTGAGTTTTCTTCTTAGTTGATGGCATTTGTTTGTGACAACAACACAACTGTAGTGTGCGGGATTTACATTGTTTTTTATGCTTTATCTTCCTCCTAGACTGTCCTGGGGGGTATTCCACAAAGCTGGCTTAGCTCAAAGCCTGGCTTATTTGGGTTAGCCGCGCTAACTTTAGCGAGAGTTGGGTTTCACAAACGAGGCTTAGGGCTAGCGTGGCTTGGTAACCATGGTAAATTAGCCAGTGCAACTAGCCTGGTCCCGGGCAGGCTAAACGTCAGGCTTACCTTAGCTGCGTCTCAGAGAAGGTCCGACAGGCTTCTGAAAGACGCCTTGTGAACTGCAGGTGTCACATTAAATTAATCTATACCTGTAATAGATGATGTTCTTGTTCAGAAACATAAACTGAGACCTTTTGGTAACTTTTCTGACACCTGCTTAAAACCCAAAAAGTCAGAAGGATCGTGAGGCTACGCTTTCACGGTCCGTATTTATACTGAAAATCAAGATCAAGCGAGCTTTTGTCCTTCAGCTCCATGGGAGGTTTCCGTCCTCCCTGAGCTCACCTTAGGACACCTACGTGATCCTTTGACAGGTGAACCGCCCCAGTTATACTAGACTGGAATAACCGTGAGTCAAGACATGTCAGATACTAGACTGTCTGTCCATATGGTAGGAAAGTTGGTGGCTGAGAGGTTAGAGAGTAGGGCACAGATGCACGGTGATCCATGCTTTATTTGCGGCGTGGGTTCGATCCCACTTGTGGTAACTATTTGAAAATAACTGATTTTCTTTCTTCTGTCACCCTCAAAGTACAGTCAACATATAACAGAATAAAGGCACAAATTGTCTTATGATATAAAAGGTGACAACAGCCACAATTTTCCATAGAAATACCCTCCTTTACCGGAGGTCCGTTCTGATCATGATGATATTGTAAAGGTGATTCCACATGGTGAGATAACTATGTGTCTTCCTCCTTATTTAAATATAGAGCACTGTATCACTGACCCATCTCATCTGACAGCTGAATCATCTCTAATTAAAAAAAAACGACATCTCATCTACATGTCTTTTTCTGCAGTTTTAGTCAGTGTTTGATGAAACATCACCCCATGAAGTATATAGGCCTATATATATGAACAGGTTTAATTTAATCAAGATCAATCTCCTCTGAGCCACAGCACTGTGAGGAGCTTCAGGGTGAGAAGAAAAAGGTCATCAAACTCAGCAGAAACAGTCAGTGCTGATTTGACACATAAGCATGATATTCTTGGACCAGCAGCGTCTCTGGCTTTATTAATTGCCACCGTGTTACCCTTTTATGTGATTTTCACTTTGTAGTCATCATACGACTCCATGAGGAGTTTTTCCTCCGCTGAGGGAAACATCACCGCTCTCGGTTTTGACATGATTTGGTCATTTCGACAATCGACACGTCGGGGCTTTTTATCTACCGCGGACGCGCGCTTAGCCGCAGCTTGGATCAGCCTGGCTTGAATCAGCCTGGCTTGAATAAGCGTCTCTGAAAATCAGCTGAGCCTCATTAGTGGAACGAGTTGCAGCTAAGATTGAAGTGGCAGCTTATTCAAGCCACGCTTACCGGCGATAGCCCTGCCTTTTTTAGCCAGCTTCATGGAATACCCCCCTGGTCTACTGTATTTTTGTTTTTCTCTCTTATGAGTATTAAAAAAAACATTCCTCCGTGCTTATCTGCTTCAAATCAATGCCGAATTTAAAAGGATCACCACCATGCCCCTTCAGTCAAAGTTCCTGTCCCAGCTGGATGTGTACTTGGACACCCTGACAAAGCTGTTCCAAAAGAGAGGGGGGCAGATACGGGAAAAACTCAAAACAAATCATTTATTGTTACATTTTCTAAACCATTTTTTCTTGTTGTTGTTGTTGTTGTTTGTTTTGTTTTGTTTTGTTTTGTTTGTTTGTTTGTTTGTTTGTTTGTTTGTTTGTTTGGGGGGGGGGTATGGGAAATTGATTAAATGTGTCGGGAAGGCATACAAACTAATCTCAGTAAAGAATGTTTCTCTGTTTTAACCTCTCTGCTTTTTACACACAGAAAAAAGCACACATCTATCTCTGTGTGCAAGTGTGTGCATAATTATATCTTCACACTTTGTCATTCTTTTAGTTTCTAATCTTTTCAGTCTTTTCCTACGTAATTAAGAAAAACATACTATGGCTGAAATGATGGAAGGGACCTTGTATTATGATAGTTAACAGCAGCAGAAGATGAATTAAGACGCTAACCCAGAAAATGTCATTTCAGTGTGAAGATGTCAATGCTGCATGTAAATGTGTTTTCAAAGGACTCTGCATTTACATGGGGGAATGTGGTATGTATTTTTTGTTTTGATCCAAATTTTCATGTTTGGTCCTGGACAGAAATGTTAAATATTTGCCCATGCTTTCAATGTGTATTGTTATTAAATCATTGGTTATTTTGACGATTTGAAAATTAATTGAGAGAGAGAGATAGAGAACAGTTCTACACCAGAATAAATCACTTACATTAGTTTTCATTGCAGCCCATTTTATCTCCTAAGAACCAATAATGGTACTGTGACTATTATTCATGATTCCATCTTGGTAACTGCTTCCGAAATACTATTTTTGTTTTTTACCTACTGTAGGTCTGCATTTCTTTTCTTGTTTGTACTCTTTGATGCTTTTATTGATTTCTGTTTCATGTTAAGTTGTGCAAGTCTAACTGTAACTGAAAGTGGTAGGGTACAGAAATGATCAACATTCAGAAATTTGTACCTGTGAAACTTGTCCTGATGATATACTTGCACTCAATCTTAAATTGTATGACATTAATCCATAACATATGTCTCCGGATACTTTATCAAAGAGCAACTAAAAGCAATTACACATGTTTTATTTTTTACAGAGACCTAACACTGATTTATTATGAGCACTAAGCAACATTTGGCAAAATTACAGTGAAGAGCAAAAAAATTTGAAAGACACAGAACAGCCATCTACTATAACTGTAGGGCTTGGACTTAAGCCCAAAACTTTGAATGAAACCTGTCACCTGTCTACTATCTGCTGGTGAAAAGTAGTAACTCTACTCAGCACTATTTTAACAGCTATGCCCTTTTTTTTACGACCAACCTAATGCAGGACGCTGCTGTGAAGGCGGCAACATGATGCTGCCTTGGTGTATTTGCAGTTAAAAAGGGGTTTTTTTGCTAAAGGAGCGGCGAGTAGGATTTAGGAGTGGCGGGCCACCACTCCTAAATGAGTGTAGAGGAAACACTGCATCTCGATATATATATGTGAAAAAGCTTGAAACCAAAGAGATTCAGTTAGAAGATTAAACTTAGTGTGCTGTGAAATGAACATACAGTAATTGAAAACATTAAATAAGCTCATACATACTCATTTTGAAACAATCGGTTGTATCTGTGGTGATCTGTGTTTCTCTGGGCTCCCTCCCCTCCCCTCACTCTGCTCTGATGACTCTGCACACCTGCGAAGGATCATAATCACCTGGAGGCTGCATATAAGCTCTGTGGAGGAAGGACTCGGTGCCAGATTATTCCCTGCTCACCCAGTGGTACATCGGCTGTCACTTTTGAGTATCTCATTCTAAGACGAAATCTTACTAGTGATTTTCATTGTTAGTAACTTGTGTTCTCCCTTGTTCCCCCCAGTGTCTCCACGAGCCTCCTGCCTCTTCGCCTCACTCTGCCACGCTCTCCCACACGGCCTCCTGGACTTTTGCCTGCCTTATCCACCCCCCACCCTCAGCACCTCTCCTGGAAAAATAAAAACCCTTTGCAACTGCTTCCTTTGCCTCTGCCTGCTTTTGGGTCTGAAGTTAATTACTGGTTGAATACCGTAACAGAATAATCTGGCCATCATGGACCCAGCAACCCCAGATGCTGTGAAGGAAGCTCTCACAAACCAAGGCATGTTGATTGGACGTCATGACAAAATGCTCCACGGAATCATGGAATCTCTCCAGGAACTCCACCAACAAATTACTCAAATTGCCTCCCAGGTTCATCAGCCCAATCCTCTCAGCACCAATCCACCTGTGAGTAACCCACCAGAGCCAGCTCCTCTCCCCTCACCTTCCCCCCCTCATAAAGAGCCTTTTGTTCCACCTCCTGAGCCTTTTTCTGGTGATTTTGGTTCCTGTGGACAGTTTATTTTGAATTGTTCGCTGGTTTTTGATATGCAGCCCTTGAGTTACCCTTCTGATAAAGCTAAGATTGCTTACATGGTTAATTTGCTACGCGGCCGAGCCGCCAAGTGGGCTACTGCTCTTTGGAAGAATGCATCTCCTGTGTTGACCTCTTTTGAGTCTTTTTCTAGTGAATTAAGTAAAGTGTTTGACCACCCAGTTAAAGGGAGTGAGGCTACTAGGCGCCTCCTAGCGCTTACTCAGGGTTCTCTCTCGGTAGCCTCTTACTCTGTAGAGTTTCGCATTTTGGCAAATGAGTGTGGGTGGGATGAGTCCGCATTAATGGGGATTTTTGTTAAAGGACTGTCAGAACAGCTAAAAGATGAGTTAGCTTCCAGAGATGAGCCATCCTCCCTTGAGGAGTTAATTTCCCTGTCTATTAAGATTGATAATAGGCTGAGAGAGAGATCTAGGGAAAGGGCTGATAGAACCCGTAGATTGGCTCCCCCTGTGGGTTCCTTCGCTTCTACCACTCCTCAACCTCCACTTCCTCCCACGGTTCCTCCCACACCCTCTGCTGGCCAAGAGGAGCCCATGCAATTGGGCAGGGTCCGTCTGGATCCCCAGGAGCGTTAGAGACGCATGAACAATAAGCTCTGCATATACTGTGGCCAACCTGGACATTACATCGCTTCCTGCCCCCTGACAGTAAAAGAGAGGGCTCGCCGTTGACTGAGAGCACAATGGTGAGCCAGACCACATCTCCACCCAGCTCTCCACTACGCATGACAGTTCCATCTAGCATTCTCTGGCAACACAACACCTCTTCCGTGTTGGTTCTGATTGACTCTGGTGCTGATGACAGCTTCATCCACGAAGAACTGGCTAGACAACTCCAATTACCTCTCGAGGCTCTCCCTTCGCCTAAGAGGGTTACGGCCCTGGATGGGCGTCTCATCTCTCAGGTTACCCATCAGACAGTGCAATTCACACTCATCATCTCTGGGAATCATAGAGAAACCATTCAGCTGTTTGTTATCCATTCTCCAGTATCTCAAGTTGTTCTTGGTTACCCCTGGCTCAAGAAACACAACCCCCACATTGACTGGAGAAATTCCACCATCACCAGTTGGAGTACCCACTGCCATTCACACTGCCTCCTGTCTGCAGTTCCTGCCTCTAGGAACCCACTAGGGCCTCCTCCACCCCCAGACCTCAAAGGGGTCCCTCCCGAGTACCATGACCTCGCTCCTGTGTTTAGTAAAGACCAGGCACTCTCCTTACCCCCTCACCGCCCTTATGATTGTGCCATAGACCTTCTCCCAGGGGCACCTCTACCCACCAGTCGCCTGTACAATCTGGCTCGCCCTGAGAAAGAAGCCATGGAGGCTTACATCAAGGACTCCCTTGCCTCTGGTCTCATTCGTCCCTCCTCCTCTCCTGTTGGTGCAGGGTTTTTCTTTGTCAAGAAAAAAGACTCCTCACTCCGCCCCTGTATTGACTACCGGGGTCTCAATCAAGTCACTGTCAAGAATAAGTCTCCTCTCCCTCTCATCGATCCCTCCTTTGAGCCCCTTTGTGATGCTCAAGTCTTCTCTAAGCTGGATCTGCGCAACGCCTACCACCTCATCCGAATCAAAGAAGGAGACGAATGGAAGACTGCTTTCAACACTCCCCTGGGTCATTTCGAGTATTTGGTAATGCCATTCGGACTCACCAATGCCCCAGCAGTATTCCAGACCCTCATGAATGACATCCTGCGAGACATGCTCAACCGGTTTGTCTTTGTCTACTTGGACGACATCTTAATCTTCTCCCGTTCCCTCGAAGAGCACCAGAGACATGTTCGTCAAGTTCTACAACGGTTGCTGGAGAACCGTCTGTTTGTCAAGCCCGAGAAATGCGAGTTTCACGCCACCTCAGTACACTTCCTGGGCTACATAATTGCCAAGGGACAACTTCAACCTGACCCTGTTAAGACCCAAGCTGTCATTGACTGGCCCCAACCCACCAACCGCAAGGAGCTGCAGCGCTTCCTCGGGTTTGCTAACTTCTACCGACGCTTCATACGGGATTACAGCAAAGTGGCTAGCCCTCTCACTCGTCTCACCTCCATCTCATCTCCCTTTCAGTGGACCCCTGAGGCTTCTACTGCATTCAACCGGCTGAAGACCCTTTTCACTAGTTCCCCGGTCCTGAAACACCCCAATCCAGACCTCCAGTTTATTGTGGAAGTGGATGCTTCTGACACAGGGGTGGGAGCAGTCCTCTCCCAGCGAAATCCTGAGACCCAAAAGCTTCATCCGTGTGCCTTCTTCTCTCGCCGTCTGTCTCCTGCGGAGTTGAATTATGATGTTGGAAATAGAGAGCTGTTGGCAGTAGTGTGGGCCCTGCAGGAGTGGAGACACTGGTTGGAGGGGTCTGTCATCCCCTTCATAATTTGGACCGACCACAAGAACCTTGCCTACCTTCGCACTGCTAAGCGGCTCAACCCCAGTCAAGCCCGCTGGTCCCTCTTCCTGAGCCGTTTCAACTTCACTCTCTCCTACCGTCCTGGGTCTCGGAACATCAAACCGGATGCCCTTTCTCGCCTCCATTCAAGCCCCTCCAGTTCTGAGGAACCTGACCCCATCCTCCCCTCATCCTGCATTGTCGGCGCAGCATCATGGGAGATAGAACAAGTTGTGAAGGAGGCTCAAAAGGCTCAACCTGACCCCATGACTGGACCTCCAAACCGTCTCTTTGTCCCGGACGCCGCTCGTTCTCAGGTGCTTCAGTGGGGTCACTCTTCTAAATTGGCCTGCCACCCCGGAGTGACTCAAACTCTCCTGTTCCTCAAGCAGCACTTCTGGTGGCCTAACATGGCCAGGGACACCCGAGAGTTTGTTCTCGCCTGCTCTGTCTGCGCCAGAGGTAAAGCCTCTCATCAATCTCCCGCTGGTTTGCTGCACCCCTTACCCATTCCCAGCCGCCCCTGGTCCCACATCGCTGTGGATTTCGTCACTGGGCTCCCTCCATCCGAAGGTAACACTGTCATACTCACCATTATTGACCGCTTCTCAAAGTCTGTCCATTATGTACCCCTCCCAAAATTGCCCTCTGCTCTCGAGACCGCTAATCTCCTCGTTCTCCATGTGTTCAAGCTCCATGGTATCCCAAGTGACATTGTCTCTGACAGAGGTCCCCAGTTCTCTTCACTTGTGTGGAAGGAATTCTGTAAGGCGGTGGGCGTGGCAGCCAGTCTCTCCTCAGGATACCATCCACAAACTAATGGCCAGACAGAGCGGGCGAATCAAGATTTGGAGTCTGCTCTTCGTTGTGTTGTTGCTCACCACCCTGCGTCATGGAGCACCTTCCTCCCCTGGATCGAGTATGCCCACAATTCCCTCACCAGCTCTGCCACAGGTATGTCTCCTTTTATGGCCTGCTTTGGTTTCCAACCCCCTTTGTTCCCAGATCAGGAGCATCAGGTGGCAGTTCCATCGGTGAGGGAACACCTCAGACGAATCAAGGAGGTTTGGAGGAACGTCAGGGCTGCTCTTAACCGGTCTGCAGAGAGAAACAAGCGGCTGGCTGACATCCATCGCTCCCCAGCTCCCAATTATCTGCCAGGGCAGTTAGTGTGGCTCTCCTCCCGTGATCTCCCTCTCCAGACTGATTCACGTAAGCTCACACCACGCTTCATTGGACCATTTCCCATTGTCAAAGTCATCAACCCTGCCTCTGTTAAGCTCAAGCTCCCTGATTCCCTCAAGATACATCCCACTTTCCATGTGTCTCTCCTGAAGCCTGTTTCTTCCAGTGACCTTAGCCCTCCAGCCGTACCCCCTCCACCCCCCCGGATCATTGACGACCATCCAGCCTTCACTGTATCAAAGATTCTGGATGTCAGGCCTCGGGGACGTGGCTTCCAGTACCTTGTGGATTGGGAGGGCTATGGTCCCGAGGAACGGTCATGGATCTCACGTAAGCTCATTTTGGACAGTTCCCTTATTGATGACTTTTATGTGGCTCATCCAGAGAAGCCTGGAAGGACGCCAGGAGACGTCAGTTGAGGGGGAGGTACTGTGGTGATCTGTGTTTCTCTGGGCTCCCTCCCCTCCCCTCACTCTGCTCTGATGACTCTGCACACCTGCGAAGGATCATAATCACCTGGAGGCTGCATATAAGCTCTGTGGAGGAAGGACTCGGTGCCAGATTATTCCCTGCTCACCCAGTGGTACATCGGCTGTCACTTTTGAGTATCTCATTCTAAGACGAAATCTTACTAGTGATTTTCATTGTTAGTAACTTGTGTTCTCCCTTGTTCCCCCCAGTGTCTCCACGAGCCTCCTGCCTCTTCGCCTCACTCTGCCACGCTCTCCCACACGGCCTCCTGGACTTTTGCCTGCCTTATCCACCCCCCACCCTCAGCACCTCTCCTGGAAAAATAAAAACCCTTTGCAACTGCTTCCTTTGCCTCCGCCTGCTTTTGGGTCTGAAGTTAATTACTGGTTGAATACCGTAACAGTATCGCCACAGGTTAAGTTTAAAGTAAATCAAGCTCATTAAACGAATGTGAGTTTATGGTGGACAGGACCACCAGTCTGCTTGTCTCCTTTGTTATAGACCTCCACAAGTTTTCATATTCATATTTTAATCTTACAGTGCTGGGGAAAGAAAACTATACATCAAAATCAATCTTGGTGCTAATCATTGACCTATCTAACGGCCTAATTACAATCATGATCATATACTCCTAAAAAACGTATTTTATGCAATTTATTATTATTTTAACCGTAAACATACTGGCCTTTGAATAGTTAAAAACCCCTAAATATAATTTTTTGCTATGTATATTTTAGGCTGCAGTAATTTAAAACATACGTTTTTTTTTTTTTTTTTTTTTATAAAGTGGAAACAATATATTCATATATGAAATACTTTTAGACCAATTTTGGAAATGTTGACACATTTTATCATGGGGTAAAAACGTGTCGGATCATTTAACGATCTCTCAAGGGTTAATATTTGGTCTTTACCCACCTTTATGCATGTGCAGGGCATGGATGGAGAGGCCATCGGAGACGCAATTGAAGACACCACTGTTGGCATCTTTGAAAGACTCTGCAAATGACGAACCTCAGGACACTGGGGTTGTCCTTGAAGGTATCAAGGCTTTGCAAAACCTGGATAATGTAGCATTGGCTGTTGCTTTGCTGTTCGGACTGATGTATGCGCCGAACCTCAGCTACCCTGCTGACCTCCAATACACCTTTGAGGTGATACATGGCACTAGACAGGAGTAAACTTTCCAACAAAGCACTCGCTCTAAAAAAACGACTGCTACAGTGAAAAGGGTCAGAGATGTTTCTCTGCAGCAAACAACAACCCATTTCACTAGCTCTTAAACGTGTATTTTGGTTTGGTTTGCAATTTGGACTGTGTTTAATTTTATTGTAAAGCCACTTTTGAAATTTATGTGGTTTTTATTGTTTATGGAGAAAAGAAGTGGTTAATACAGCGGTTAGATTGTTTACTTGCCAATATGGCTTATAGCAGGAAAACAGCTGGGGCTTATCCTTTTTTGTTACTCTTTAGTGTGTCAGACCTAAAACAGTGGAGACATTCACAGGACAGCAAAGCCTGGCTTGATCTTTTTTAGAGTTCTGCAGTGTGTCAGCACTAAAATTTAGTCATACACTTACTCACACTATTGTTCTGGTTTTGCCACTAGTGTTGCACAGTTTGGAACCAATTTGCAGTTTCTGTATGCACTTAATCTGTTGTGAAGAGAAGTTAATGTAGAGTTGATGCTTTAAAAAGCATAGTTGTAGCAATGCCTATTTGGTACCCACTACAGCTTGTGTAGGGGGTGTCGGTGGCGCAGTTGGAGAATGCGCTTGGTGGGTGATCGGAAGGCTGCAGGTTCAAGCTCTGGGCGACACATGGCGATGTGTCCTTGGGCAAGACACTTAACCCCACTGCTAACCCCAGTGCTCCCACTGCTGTCAGTGGTGTGTGAATGGGTATGAAAAGGGCGTGACTTTGTTAAATGTACTGATGGATAACTGTCATAATAAAAGTTGGATCCATCAGTGAGTGAATGTGAGAGCGAATGGGTGTGGATGGGTAAGTGTGACCTGTGGTGTAAAGCAGCTTTGAGTAGTCAATGACTTGAAAAGCGCTATATAAGCTCAAGTCCGTTCACCATTTACCATAAAACTGGCAGTATTTCTGTTAAGCAGCCACTCCTACAGTAGTCATGCTGTACTGTTTTGTAAAAAAAAAAATCACTGCTGTTGATGCAAGGTTCACAGTTTTGAGCTTTAACACTGAAAGCAGTAAAACTGCACTGACAATACTTGATCTGTTGGTAAAGTATGTCTTGCTGACTACTGTTCAAAACTCAATACAGCAAAAAGTTACATGAACAAATTGTCTGACTCCTTGTCTGTTCTTGTTAAAGAGATATTTTAAAATTGTTTCATATTCGTGATTTCGAATTTTTAAACATAAGCGTGTATAATGAATTTAGGTTGATCTAAATTTAATTATCAAGTCAGATCATTTCTTGCTCTTGTAGCAGAGTCACAATACAATTTCCTAGGGGTAACACAATGCTTCTGAGTATTATAAACATGGTAAAATTAAGTTTATATTCCATAGACAATCAAACTTCCAAGACTTAATGAAAGTACTTCAGAATTCCACGATTAGTTGGAGCCAAAGTAACTTGAAAATATTACGTTGATTCAACATGATTCCTTTAAACAGTCTTATTTGATTGAAATGGTTCGATCTAAAGAGAAATATTCTGTTGGGATAAAGAGGAAAGTGATGTTGGATTTATTCATTTTGATAGTGTGGGACCGATGTACACATTAAGATTAAGTAAATCCAATAATCTTTTTCTTTCAGTGTGGTTAAGAAGAGACAGAGGGAGAGCTGTGCCGACATACATCTCCTGTGTGAGCACTGATTCTGTAAGACCAGATTCCGGTCTAGTACACAGCACACTCATGATTCCCTCCACCCTACAAATAAGAGCTTTATGATACTGAAAACTGCAAATGATAAACCATTTTTGTCTTTCATGTTTGAGCAAAGTTATTCCGCACTTTGTGGTGCAGCCTTGTCATCTCAATTTGATTTATTTGGTTTTGAAATGCCGACTTCAAGGAATGTTGCCCACGAAATGGGACACAACAAAGTGAGGGAATATTTGTTTTTTGTTTTTTTTTCAACATGTTCACAAACAGAGATAACTGCTGTACACATAAACAAATCTTGGCTATTTATTTCAGGCATGTCAAAGCTGCCTGGGGGATTTCTAAAGCAGATAAAGATCGAACCACGCAGCAGGATGTGCTTAGATAGCTATCACATGCTAAGTGCTTGCACATGAAGAAACGGTGCTGAGTGTTGCTGCAGTGCTCCAAAATGAAGTCTTCATAGCTGTAATGTCCATTGAAATTAATGTTAAATGACTTTTAATTGCATTAACTTCAGTGAACAAACTGAAACAGAAGGAACACAGATGAATACTGTAAGTCATTAAGTTTCATTTTCCTAAAGAGATCTCGCTGGTGGTCTTACTGGATTCATGCCCATGTTAGCCATTCAGAAAGAGGTGCAGCTTTAATACTACACCCGCACTGTCTTAATGTGGAGGAGATATGCAGCTGAGGGACTGAAAACATTTTGATGCTTAATGTGTCTCAGTCAAACTATCTCTAATGGCCAGGAAGTAACATTCCAAGGTTTTCCTGCTTGTAACTTTATAATATAAAAGGTACGCTATCAAAGACCTCTAAGTGTACTACAGGACACAAACATACAGGTTTCTATGGGAGGCCCCTTGAGAAAAAAATCATACTTTCTTTCACATTTACCATCAAACTCTCTTATATTCCCTATCAAACTCTCTTACATTTACCATCAAACTCTCTTACATTCACTATCAAACTCTCTTACATTCACTATCAAGTTCGTACAATTACACTTGTATACTCTCTTACATTTACTATCAAACTCACTTCAATATAACTGAAAAAGAAGTTAGTTTGATGAAACAGGAAGTCTGAATTCGCCTTCCTCCCTGGGTTTGCAACCTTTAAAACAAACCTGCACCCACTGAAAGCACTGCGGGCTCTGGCTAATTTGGAGTCACAAGGAGCACTTAAATAAAACAGTGGTAATTTTAAGTACAACTTTACAGCTTTGTTAAAACATTAGAAAGATGAACGGGATATTTGTACTTATTCACCTTCTTTTTCAAGGTCAGTTATTGTTTGTGGAAGTAAATAGCAATGAGGAGGACATTGCTGGTTTTTACATGGATACACCTTGGTGTGTTCAGAGGATTGTGCAGGAAATTGACAGCAGTGGACATGACAGCATGACTTTGGTAAGGCTATTTGGAGAGCTTTATGGATATGCACAAACTATTTCTTTCTTTCTCTCAATGAGCCAGCAGTTAGAGGGTGACAGTCAAAGACATTTATGTGTTCTGGAGACACTGTGTACATGTTTTTCTTCCATTTTAAATTCATATGAAAACTCAAGACCAGTTGAAATGAGACAAAGGGATATTTTTACTTCAAGAGCTCCACCAACAATCAGAGCTGGCTGTCCTGGTCGCCCTCAATACAACATTTTGCATGGACAAATTACCCACTCTTTGTCCCTTGGAATGAGTTGGCAAAGAATAGCTGTATGCTTTGGAATCAGTAGGAGGACATTATACAGCCATAGACAACAGCTTCAGATTGGACCACTGGCCTACACAGCAATGTCTGATGAAGCCTGATATTGTTAATGGGATGCTTCAAACCACACCAAATGCAGGAGAAAGGTATGTGCTAGGAAACCTCCGCTCACGCAACATCAGAATACAGCGCTGGCGTGTGAGACATTGCTTGCAACACCTTGACCCCATTGGTTGGACCTTCCTTCCGTCGTCATGCAATCCGCCGAAGAATTTACAATGTTCTTACTCTCAATCAATTATGGTGAGTAAGCCTATCTTGTAAATATTAGACGTAGTTCTTTTTTCAGCAGCCATTATAATTGATTATCAAAAGAAATTCTATAAAATCTTCATTGTTTAATAATTATTTAGATTTATTTTTACATGTAAATACACGTGTTTTAATTATTAATTGATTTTAACTTTAATATACTGTTTTCCTTTACACCTGTATACTGTAAAATGCTGCTAGAATATTAATTCACCTGAAGGAATCTTCATAAAGGATCAGTCTAATCTAATCTAACCTAATCTAATTTTATCTAATCTTTAAAGTAATGTTTAAGGTAAAGCTTTACAGAAGCAATGGAAGAAAAACTTAAATGGTTTACTTAAGTACAAGTATTTACTGTGTACCAGAGGGTAAAAATACTTCATAAATAGTTAAAGTCCAACTTTCAATTTTACAAGTGCAGAAGTATAATCAAATAAAACCAAAATTGCCTAAAGTAAAAGTATACATAATGCAGAGGATAATATACAATTCTAATCTTAAGTGGACAGCTACACATCTTTTAATACTTTAGGTTACCAACTTCTGCACAGTGAAGTAGAACAATACGAAAACAAGTTGTACAAAATCATTTGGTGACAGGTGAGAAATTACTCTTTAACCGTGATTGCTAGGCTAAACACCCATACTGAATTTTACTTCTTTTTTTTTCCTGTACTGCATAATATTGATGCAAAACAACTAAAATCAAACCAAAAACCTTTAACGTAGACTACAATTATGCAGACAGTTGCCCATGTTTTGTTCCTGAGGCCACAAAATTAAAGAACTAAGGTCATCATAAGTCCTATAATACTAAAGATCCCTAGAAGACATTAAGCAGTGTCCCATTAATTTCAACTGTGTTAATATGAATCTAAAAAGTTTAAACTGTCAGCATACTAAATGAGGAAACAAGAACAAAAAACTGTCCCCAAAATGTAGTGGAAATACGGAAAATAGCACAAAATGAAATAACTGGTAAAGCAAAAGTACCTCACAATTCTTAAGAAATACAATACTTGAGCTTGTATGGACAGGTCAGGAAAAAAATAAATGCAATGGTATTCATGCTATGGAGGCCCAAATTTAAGTGTTATGAAGGCAGGTTGTGGAGCATGATTGGCTAAATATAGTAGTAATTGTCTTTTATTCTCCCAAAGGCATATAGATGAAAACCATAAACTGGTGAGGTGGAGAATGTTTTTTTATGGATGTGTTGATGGATTTAGTTGAACCATCATATATTTGCAGTGCTTCAACAACAACAGGGCATCAAGTGTACTGGAACTGTTCTGCACTGGTGTACAAAGCTTTGACCTTCCCTTGAGAGTACGCAGCGACCATGGCATGGAGAACACAGGAGTTGCCCGATACATGCTGAAAAGAAGGGAGGTAAATAGACGCAGTGTCCACAATCAGAGGATAGAGCGACTGTGGGCAGAGCTAAACAGAGTTGTCTCCTTCCACTTCAGTAATCACTTCACCTTCATGGAAAATGAGGGCATACCGGATTCTACAGATGAACTCCATATGTTCTGTCTACACTATATCTACTTGCCAAGAGTTCAGAGGGCAGCAGCAGAATTCAGAAGTCAGTGGAACAACCATGGGCTATCAACACAGGGAGGACAAACACCTCTGTGGCAGAGAGGGGTTCTTTGTGCTGGTGCTAGTACAATGCAGGACAGTTTAGCTGGAAATGGTACCTTTGAAATTAGTGAAGACACCATTCTACAGTTAGACACTGAAAACAATGTTGTTCCTGTTAATGACTTAATTGTAAATGAAACTGTCATGAACAGAGTTAATGAAAACATAGACCCACTGAGTGATGATGGAAACCATGGCATACAATTATTTTTAGGCCTGGTGAATTTTCTTAGTGAACAGCCGAAAAGCTGCCCAACTGCTCAAACTCCCTGGGTTGTTTTGTAACAAATAGTTAATGGCTGCATTTATAAAGTGCAAAATGCCAAAACAAAACAGTTTGCCTCACAACCACAATTCTGATATACTGTATACTCAATAGTGATGACAGAAATGAATCACAGAAAAAAAGGTACAAAAAAAAAAAAAAAAAAAAACCTTTCAGCTTATCCCTGTAAAAGATTACATCCTGAACAATACTTCTCCCCCAAAACTGTTTTTTTTTTCTGCAAACACCTAATTAAAGAGGGTAAAGAAAACCAGAACAGTTGTTCATATCTTAATACATACTAACTAAAACATCCTGAGGACTGCACTGTGGTAGGAACACACAATCTTCAAGAATTATTCACTACCAAAACCCTGTGTGTTACTTAATGCAAAGTCCATACTCCCTGAAATCCTCGTATGTGTCCAGTAGTGGCAACTTAAGGCAGTTGATGCAGGTGTTTGCCATAGGCAAATGGCGTCCAGGGCTGATGGACTGATCATGCAGGAAATCAAGTGATGGCAGCAGGGAGAATCCAACTGGTGGGATCACACTTGCACCCGTCGCAAAAGCTAGGATTTTTCCTAGTGCTCAGGGACCCACTTGTTCTAACACTAAAAAAGCAAACAAACACCAAAAAGAGGAATAAGGATGTGCCACATTTTACCATTAGGTTAAAAGTGCCATGCAAAAAGCAAAAGAAATATATTATACAAAGAGAGAAGGGAAAATAATAGATGGAAGGAATTAAAAAGAGGAGTAAGAAAAGAAACATTAAGAGAACTAGAAAGATATCTAAAAATTCAAAAAGGTATATTATGTAAGAGCAGTTGATTCTACAGAGACAGACTGTAAAAGAAAAAAGTAAAATACAAAACAAACAAACAAACAAACAAACAAAAAAAGGAGGAATACAGAGGAGTAAAGAAAATCTAGCAGGAGTATTTACCTTCTACATCCTGCAGGTAATCCCTCCAAAATGCCACAATCCGTTCCTCTGCCATTCTCTTGTTGCTTCCCACAGCAGACAGGTGGTAGTGGAAAAGCTGATCCATTGCATCAGCAGTAAGTGGAGCTGGTTCATGGCACATTAAAGGTTTAAAACTGTCTGGCTGAGTCCTCATTGCATCTGGGACGCCAAGGGTCTTCAGGCCCTCCCTAAATCTATAAAAGAATGTACAATGGCTGCAAATCCAAAATAAGGCTGTTTAAATTTTGCCAACACAATTTCAAATACAGTTCAGTCCTAAATGCACAAGTTAGCAATTATTTCACAGGACTCAGGAGAAAAAAAATACACTACAGTTTTTCACGATTGTTTACACACAAAAATCTAAACTTTGGCACAGTTTGCACAACCTTAACGTCCCCTACCATTCGCTCGACCCGAATTGTCACTACTTACAACTCCCTTGACTCTCCTAGACTCTGACTTTACTTCTTTTCACTCTGATACCAATTGCACATCATCTTGTTGTCTAAACACGACACACAATGTTCAGTTGATGCACACACCTCTCATGTAAAAGCTCAAAGCTTCAACCTACAATACACTCTGCAGTCAATTGCACATGAAATTGTTGTCAAAACACTACACGCAATGTTCTGTTGTTACACACACTTCTCATATAACATCTCAGTTGTATCAACCTACAACACACAAGTATTCAAAACTCAACAAATTCAGGTCTGGTGTGCAATTAGCAATCTGGACTGCAGCATATAAGTGCCTTGAGCCTCCTCCTCTGTGTTTGGTGAACTATGGAGAACCTTGAAGAGAGCAACCAGAGAAGGAGAAAAGTAGGAGTGAGAGGAGGAGGTTGAGGACAAGGAGGGGAGGAGAGAGGAGAAGAAGGGCATGGAGGAGGACAGAGAGGAGCAATAGGACAGAAAGGAGCAGGAGGAGGACAGAGAGGAGGAGGAGGAGAGAGAGGAGCAGGAGGAGGACAGAGAGGAGCTGGAGGAGGACAGATTGGAGCAGGAGGACAGAGAGGAGCAAGAGGAGGACAGAGAGGGGCAGGAGGACAGAGAGGAGCAGGAGGACAGATTGGAGCAGGAGGACAGAGAGGAGCAGGAGGACAGATTGGAGCACGAGGACAGAGAGGAGCAGGAGGACAGAGAGGAGCAGGAGGACAGAGAGGGGCAGGAGGAGGACAGAGAGGAGCAGGAGGAGGACAGAGAGGAGCAGGAGGCAGAGAGGGGCAGGAGGAGGACAGATTGGAGCAGGAGGACAGAGAGGAGCAGGAGGAGGACAGAGAGGAGCAGGAGGAGGACAGAGAGGAGCAGGAGGACAGAGAGGAGCAGGAGGAGGACAGAGAGGAGCAGGAGACAGAGAGGGGCAGGAGGAGGACAGTAAGGAGATGGAGGAGTAAGAAGAAGGAGAACTATTATATCTAATGAGATTGGGGCCACTGTGATAGACCATGTGCTGAACCATGGTTGTAGCATGATGGAGGCTGGCTTGAGGGTCCAGGCCAATCTCAGCAAATTCACAGTTGGTGCCATCATAAGAACATTCAGGAAGGAGAACAGGTACTAGATCATACTTTACTAAGTCTATTTGTCTTGTGTACTGGATATACTGTGTACTGTAATACAATACACTATTTAAATACAATGCAGTGTGTTCACAGTAGTGACATTTTGCAGGACTGAAAGAAAACCTCACAGTGGGGGAAAAAGACGTATTTTTACACCAGAGCGGGAGACCCTAATTGTGAACATGGTTCGAGAAAACAATGCAATTACCCTAAGACAAATTAAACAGAAGATCCTAGTAGATAATGCAGCTTTCAGTACGATCCAGAATGTCAGCCTGACTACTCTGGACCATGTCCTCAAGAGGAATTCATTGGCTACGAAACAGGTCTACAGGGTCCCGTTCCTGAAAGAAACACAGACCACGTGAAGGAGCTACGGCGCCAGTTTGTTCTTGTAAGTCCCATACGTTACAGTAAGCACTGACAGGTATTGTAGCCTACCTGTGATGTACAGTAATATATATATTTTTCCTTTTCTACAGTGTCTTTTGATACATACATACAGTAACTTGCATTGTCTTTGTTTTTATTTCAGCAAATCCAGGAGCTTGATACAGCTAATGAACTTTATGAGTATATTTTCATAGATGAAGATGGGTTTAACCTGGTCAAGACGAGGCGCAGGGGAAGAAATATCATAGGCAAGCGGGCCATTGTTGGGGTCCCCGGCCAGCGTGGTGGGAACATAACCATGTGTGCAGCAATAAATCACCATGGTGTCCTGCATCGCCATGTACATCTTGGTGCCTATAACACAGACTTGCCTTCCTTGATGACCTCCACGAACAACTTGTTCCACCAGATCACATTGATGATCCACAAAGAGTTTATTATGTTATCATCTGGAACAATGTGAGTTTCCACCGGGCTCTGCTTGTATGTCAGTGGTTCCAGGACCACCCACATTTTACAGTGTTATTCCTCCCACTGTACTCTCCATTCCTCAACCCCATAGAGGAGTTCTTCTCTGCTTGGAGGTGGAAGGTATATGAGCGAAACCCCCACACCCAGGTCCCTCTTGTCCAGGCCATGGAAGAAGCCTGTGGTGACGTCAGCCTCGAGTCCATTCAGGGATTCATGCGCCACTCAAGGCGGTTCTTCCAGAGATGTTTAGATAGGGAGAACATCGCCTGTGATGTGGACGAGGCCCTCTGGCATGACAGAAACCGAAGGCATGATGACGCTTGTTCATGATGATTCCTCAATCATGTACAAAAATAAAACATTTTTGGCTGCATGTTTGTGTGCT
Organism: Halichoeres trimaculatus; assembly: GCF_033239565.1. Lineage (NCBI taxonomy): Eukaryota > Metazoa > Chordata > Actinopteri > Labriformes > Labridae > Halichoeres > Halichoeres trimaculatus. Next base: position 31,106,095 of record NW_027437196.1, on the reverse strand, counting down.
GTTTTAAGTTTGTTTTATAAAAAAAAAAATAGGCTAAATTCAGTCATTTTTATGAAAGGAGAAATATCTTATTTTCCAGTCATTGTCATTCATATGGTGTGTTCCATTTTGCAATAGTGTTTTCAATTTTGCACCACAATGTGTTGTAAATGCTTGGTAGTGTGAAACAAAAGCTTAGTTGTGTGTGCTCAATGAATGGTATGTGTCATTGAAAAATACTATGTGTGCAGCAAATGAAAACACGAGTTCTATTTTGTGAACACAATGTAGAGATTTGATGGTAAGAGTTGTTGGAAATGAGGTGAGTTGTATGACATACATCTAAGTGTCACTCCTACTCTGCTTTCCCATACTGCCTTGCAGGGTACCTCTAACTGGGTGCTCAGTATCTTCCCACGCTGCTATCCTGACAGAGCTACTTTTTCCACGCTGCCTTACAGGGTACCTTTAACCGTGCACTAAGTCATGTTCCCACACTGTTTTCCTGACAGGGCACATTTTCGCACTGCCTTACAGGGTACTTTTTACTGTTCACCTCAGTTAGTTTCCCATACTGCGATCCTGACAGGGTACCTCACAGATAGTTTGTCACTCTCAAATGATGTCTTTGTTCTTAATTCCTCACATACTTAAACTACTTCTTATTGGAAATGTGACGCTATCAATCTGACCAAAATACACTAAAATTATTAATCTGACTCCCATCTCATCTCACCTCTTTCCGCGCAGTTCGTTGATGGGGAAGGATCAGGAGACGTCCTGGTTCTCAGTTGAACACAAATTTATTAACAATATGTCAAGAATATGCATTTACAGAGATCTCTGGTGCAGCCTCATTTCCCTGTTCCCTACATGTTGCAGAGACAGTTCATGAGACTGACCCTGACTCTCTCTCTCAGCACCAATATATAGTCACTAACAGAGTTTCTCTAAAGAATGTAGGTTGAGTCATCTTCTTATTGGCTCCCCAGGTGTTGTCCCCCTCTGATTGGCTGCTGGCCGTCTTCTGGCTCTGTCTGTGACTGGCATTCATCAAGTGGGTGATCAGCCCCCCTTCACTTATCTGTGGAGAAACTGTTAGACACACAAATCTCGCTTCCTTCCTTCCTTTAATTGTTTACCTTCCTCACTTCGACTGAAACACCTCAACTCGAAAAAAGTAATTGCTGACTTGCGTTATTGGTGTTACACAGTTACTTCTTTTTATTATTGGGTATAAACATTAACTTTACTTGTGGTCACCCTACACTCTGGGTGCTCCATAAAATCCCAGGAATCCCCAGCCCCCCTCAAGTGTCCTGCAATTCATACCAACAACAATGAGCACATGTGTACAACCAAGTTAGTAAAAGCACATCTGTATAGTATTGTTAATAAAAACATGTCTACATGGGCTATAAATTCTTTCAGAGTCTTCTTGCAAAGGGAGTGTCAGGTTTAGCATTTTGTGTGTGCAGTTTTGAGGAAGCCGTTATTGTTTTGAGAAACCTGTGTTGACAATTGTGAAAAACTGTAAATGTGCTGTGTTTAAATATGTGTAATTTGAAAAAAATTGTGAAAATATAGTTGTAATGAGTACAAATATTCTATTTCATCAAATAGTATTGAGTTGTTCACTATATATGCTGTTTGAAACCTGATAGTCTGATTCAAAAAGTAAAAAAGTAAAAAATGTAAGAGAGTTTGATGGTAAATGTAAAAGAAAGTATGATTCATTCCTCAAGAAGCCTCTCATGGGTTTCCGTAGAACTAATGTGTCATTGCTTCAACGGTGAGTCAATTTGCTTCTCATATAGAACTTGATGATCTGACCTGTTTTGTTCATGAGGAAATCTTGTTTTCTGAGGGAAATTCTTATATTGTCATCTTTTATCAGTCATGCATTAGGATTTCTCATGACGGAGAAAGGGTCATAGAAGAAGAGAAATGCTGTGTTAGTCACTGCTGCCACCAAGCAGGTGGCAGCAGTGACAGGTACTGAATATTTCAGCATATATAATGTCAGCCTTCTTGCTGTGAAGTGTAGCCTTTGTATTCAGAAGGTTACTCACACAGGTCATTGGCAAGTCTCAGACTTGCATAAGTTGATGGGAAATTGCATTTTATTTCCAGTTAAAAATTCCAAAGTGAGCCCGACACCTTCCATCAGCGTGTTAATTAACCAGCTGCATTAGAAATAGAACATTTCAGCAAAGTATGTTTTTACATTTTACACCAATCTTGGGCTCTGATTTTGTGGCGCAGCACAGGGGGCGCAAGCCTGGCGCACCCTGCGCAGTGCTAATTTCCATTTTGACAATTTGGTAGACCATCTGCGCAGAGATTGGTGTGACTGCGCGCCAGGGGGAGTTCACGGCGCACCAGGGGGAGGTGTCAGCAGATTCATGTTGGCGCAGTGACAGTTTCGTGCCAAAAAAGTGTGCTGAAAGCTCGCCAGCTCCAACGTGGTCTATCCTCGGCGCAAAGCGGAGCGCACCCCCCGCGGCTGTAATTTGGTGACAGGCGCACATGTGCGCACATGTCATCAAAGCCTCAGAGGCAGGTTTCCAGAGTGTCAGGCACATTTTAATGCAATAAACAATCACAGCAATCACTATTGAATGTAACTGTCTGAACCAGAATATACATTTGTATCTATATTAACTGTCCCGTCACATCTTATGTCGGATTAAAGCTGTTTGTCATAATGGAAAGTTAACCTGACGGCAGCTGGAAGTTTGATGCACATCTTAAAATTAAACAATAAACAGCCTTAACATCTGATACTAAGTATATCTGGCTTCTCTCATTTAATTTAATTCAAAGAAAAGAGGGAGAGAAAAGACAAAGGAAAAAGAGACAAAATAAATGTATGTCACTCAGGATTTACCCGTGATATCCCATATTTCTCTGTTTAAGTCTTTATTTTTAACGTGATCTAAAAAGATGAGTGCATTATTGGAAGGAGGATGAGGCAGAGACACTGGGAGAGTACGCACACGTGTTAGTATACGCACGCACACACGTTAGTATACGTGCGCACACGGGTCAGTATACGCGCACACGCGTTAGTATACCCTAGAACAGCCCCCCCTGGTATAAATGACTTCTTGCATCCCTGTGAAAACCTGTTTGCCAAAAATATTGCTGTTGCGATCACATTTAATAACACTGCAGTATGTGTGGGCAGGCAGATAGCCTAGTGGTCTAGGTCAGTCATTCCCAAAGTCTGGGTTCCAACCTAGGGGCAAGATCCGGTTAGTTAAAATAAAGACTATGTGGAAGTGTTAAAAGTTGCTGTTCATGAGAATCCACTTGAGTCTGGCTGGAAGTCATGTACACACCCAGCCATAAAAACAGTTTTTTTATGACATTAAACAGCACATTTACACCTTGGTTTCAACAGCTCGGGTTGGAAATGCCGATTTCACCTTTGGCACACACTGTACTGGGAGTGATTTCTAACTTGCAGTTTATTTGGTTTATTTCGATTTATAGAAAATATAATGGTTGTTTGATTGTTTGATTGTCCAATCAGAGACACAGCTCAGGTCATGTGGCTGATGGGCACCCTGTAGCTGTTCAAAAAGGAAACTCACAGCCAGCGTCATATCCAATGTGGCTGGTTCGTGTCTATGGTCCCAACCCACTGGTGGGTTGCCAGAAATTTTTTTATGGGTCGTCAAATTAAGTTTTTAGGATGTTTTACACAAAATTCATGCGCTTGTCACAGGGTGACTAGTAGTGAGTAGGTGTGTGTGCATGAGTGTGTGAGTGTGCACGCATGAATGTGAGTGTGCATATGTGTGTCTACTTCCCCCTAATCACCATCCTCAGGCTGCGGGGCACGGTGTGATTAGGGCACAGGTGTGTGTAGTTGGGGGCACCTTTTCCCCACATTTGGCGGGCAGGAGAGGGCAGCCCCGGAGAAGCAAGAGTTGAGAGCAGCTGCGTTGGACGGAGCAGAGACGCGGGAAGAAAAGGAGAAAGAAACTGCTGAGGAAGGCTGGTCGTGGGTCGCGGCTGGGGAAGCCCAGTTGGACAGCTGTAACAGCGGGACAGCGACCGATCAAAGTGCAGGGTGCAGTGAACGGTCTCAGACCAGAGGTAGACCTACGTGCTGCTTCGACGGGGAGGACGGCTGCTGCTCACGGGTCGCCACACACACACACAAGGGAGACAGAGAAAGGCGTGGGAAGGGGAAGCTTTGGATGAGAGCGGAGGGGTGGGGACATGTTCCACCCTTCCTCCAGATAAGTACCCTTCTACTGTCGCTACAGGTTATATCTGTGACTTTTGTGATTTTTAACATAGCCTATTGTTATTTTAAAGACAACAAATTAGCCCTCTTGGCCCACCGGCCATTGGAAACCACTGGGACAATTTTATTCTTGGACTGGGTGTATTATTTGATTGTTTTGGATTTAATTTCTGATTTTGCTTGTTTGATTTGGAGTTAGTGTGTTCCCTGTTTTGCTGTGTTTTATTTTGTTTCACCCCCAAGAATTGTTTTATTTATCAATTATCCTCTAAGTGGTGGTTATCCTGTCGGACATTTTGTTCTTTTTAAAGCGATTGGCCAGTGCCAAAGCGGAGGAGGAACCTGGGGACTAAAGGACAATTGTTGGACTCTTACATTTGACTCCTTGGAGTATCTCTTAATTGTCTTAGATTTTTGCAATAAAGTAACTATTTTTTTTGGGGGGGGGGCGCAGTCGGAGAATGCGCTTGGTCGGTAATCGGAAGGTTGCTGGTTCAAGCCCAGCTCTAGGCGACACATGGCGATGTGTCCTTGGGCAAGACACTTAACCCCTAGTTGCTCCCACTGCTGCGTCAGTGGTGTGTGAATGGGTATGAAAGGGCGTGACTGTGTTAGATGTACTGATGGATAGCTGTCATAATAAAGATTGGATCCATCAGTGTGTGAATGTGAGAGCGAATGGGTGTGGATGGGTAAGTGTGACCTGTGGTGTAAAGCAGCTTTGAGTGGTCCATGACTAGAAAAGCGCCATATAAGCTCAAGTCCATTTACCATTTACCATTTTATATTTGGAATCCTCCCTGGGTATTGTTTGTCTGGTGGTCTTGCTCCTTTACAGAAATAGTGGTTTTACACTAAGGTCACTTAAGCAGGTGAAACACTCTTTAACCAGAAGAAGTCATCTCTTGCTGATGTGTTGGCTCCTCACACTGTTAATTCTGGTTATATTTTCATCCTGAAGGGACATTACGAATGTTTACTGTAACTGGAAACATGTCACTGCTTTTCAAAAGTCTAAAGCCATGGGCTGGCACTTCTCGAACAACCAAAGCCAAGCCACCATATCCATCCTACTGATTTACAGCACTCAGAGGAAAACGCTGTCACTGTATCACACAAATAAAACAGATGACCTATTGATACTTTGATCACTAGTTTCCAAAAGAAATATCTGAGGTCGGATCGAAAACCCTTTTAAATTTGAAAATCCAAAGTCACTGCTGGGTCAATACCCAGCTGCAGCAACAGAGTTGTTACAGTGACGTCAGGTTAAAAAAAAAAAGAGAGAGAGAGATGTGAATGGATGCTGTTGCCTTCTTTCTGGATGAGCATTGCATCTGAACATCTTGTCCTGAGTCTGGTATTTTTCTTTTCATCCCTTACACAAACACATAGAATAGAATAGAATAGAATAGAATAGAATAGAATAGAATAGAATAGAATAGAATAGAATAGAATTGAATTGATTTGAATTGAATTGAATTGATTTGAATTGAAAAGAATAGCTTTTTCTTGTCTGTCATGAGTGACAAAAACTTGACTTTGAAATTAAATTAAATGAGAAATAAGCTTATTAAAACAAATACAAATATGAAGTGGGGTTCTCCGAGAACACAAAACAAAGGCAAATTCCAGAAGCAGACTGGACACTGCATTAGATGTGTGGGTTGATCTGTCATGTACACATACACATGACTGGGATACTATTTGAAAAGCAAGCAGGCTAACCTGTCACAGTAAAAATGTAAGTTTTTCAGAGTGTAAGCCTATCAAAGCTGTAATGTATTTGTCAAATATCTCTCTTAGGCCTGTTGGCTGGTACAGAAGGTGTAAGATGATGTAAAAACATCATTTGAGAACCTTTTTTTTTCTTGGGTTGTTGTGGCTTGTTCCTCCAAAAAAGTAGGTCCCCTGAAAAGAGTTTGGGAAACACTGGTCTAATTCATGCATCCCATGAGGTGCACCTTGAGCGGGTTGCCGGGTTTGAGTCAAGCCTGTGGCCTGTTTCCCACATATCTTTTCCCACTCCCACCCTGCTTCCTGCTTTATCTACTTCCCTTTACTGTCTGATTAAAGGCTTAAACAGGCCCTACAATAACTTTAAAAACTATGATGAAGTGCCACTTATCAAAGGAGTATGAACAGACAACCTGAAAGGATGTGAGTGATTGGTTCCCATACAAACAATCTATATCCTAAGCAGCTGGCACTTTTGTTGCTGATTGGAACACAGCTCTTTGTCCTATGTTTGGTGGTCAGCCTTGTCCTGTATGTCAAAGTATCCATCAAACTGATCTGTCTTCATATGGTGTTGCAGAGGGAGTTTGTGTTTGTATGGGATATGCCACCATCTTAAATAAGCATTAGCTCTAAATAGCTGACTAGTCATGGCCAACTGTGACCCAATTTTTGGTTTCAGAGAAAAGGTACAACTTTTGACATACTACAAAGCATGATAAATTAATTTCTATGGTCAAAACTTGACTCTGGAGGAAATGAAAGAGGCATGTATGCACTTTTAGATTTATAGCAAACCTGTTTAAACCCTAAACCAGCTCAGTGAGTCTTTCTCTCGGCCACAGACTCATGGCCCTCTGAAATGAAGCTCAAGTTTGAAAGTGAATCTGAATTTGCAAACTTGAATTAAATAAAAACAGATACATTTTCAAGTAGGTTAAAAACAATTTCATAGCAGATAAATTTAGTTTCAAAACATTAAATTCAGTTTCAGATCATGCTTTTCAAATTCAATACAGTAATTCAGTTTCTAGAGGCATACATCTCAGCCCTCACAGAAACATGCTCAGTAAAGGTGGGCTTGCTTTTGACCTGAACCATCAAGGAAAGATTTTTGTGTATCTGGACTCTGAGGTTTTGATCTCACTGCATAACAACCTTTCACATCTCTAAGCTGAATCCCAAATTTCGGCTGTTCTTTTTATCTGATTGTGTAAATGCATTCCCTGACAGGACAACAGGCCCTGGTACACACTGACCAGCCTCTACATTCTGACTGTCTGGTATACCATGCATAGTATAATACTGCAGCCCTGGAATAAATTCCTCTTTTACAAGGCTTCTATTTTTCTGTAAACATCATCATGAGAAAAAAGTGATGATTTCATTTTATACTCATGCTTGAGGGCAGCAGGGACAGTTAGCGCTGCAGCTTCACAGCAAGAAGGTCACTGGTTCAAATCCCCACCTCGGCTGGTTGGCCTTTCTGTGTGGAGTTAACATGTTCTCCTCGTGCATGCGTGGGTTCCCTTCGGGTACTCCGGCTTCCTCCCACAGTCCAAAAACATGCTCACCAGGTTAATTGGTCACTCGAAATTGTCCGTACGTGTGATTGTGTGAGTGAATGGTTGTCTGTCTCTATATGTCAGCCCTGTGATTGACTGGCGACCAGTCCAGGGTGTACCCCGCCTCTTGCCCAATGACAGCTGGGATAGGCTCCAACCACCCGCAACTCTGAATAGGATAAGTGGAATAGAAAATGGATGGATGGATTTATGCTTGAGGTTGAGTCCTTTGACCTATACCTCAGTGTTGTGGGAGTTCTCCAACACTCAAACTGTTAGTGTGATGCCAGAATCACAGCAGATCTATGCCAGATTCATCCACCCTCTGTTGAGTTTTGACTGCATGCTCTCTCACCTGTTAACCCACAGGCTGCATGTTCAGTTTGGCACGTAACAGGACCACTTAACAGCTGAGATTGGTTTGAGCCCCAGGTTTAAGACACCTGCTGATTCAACAGATGAATTTGCTTTTTAAAAAGACAGATGAATAGATGAATCAATCAATCAATCTCTATTTGTAGAGCACCAAATCATTACAAATGTTATCTCATGACACTTTCCAGAAACATTAACAGTTCTAGACCCATTAATGTTAATAAAATGTTATTAACAGAAACCCAACATCAAGACAAGATAGGGAGTCTGATTTCATCTTAACCCACAATGAGCACAGAGCTTTGCAGCATTTAGCAAGTTATAATAAAGAGGAACAACTTCCCTTTAATGGGCAGAAACCCCGGACAGGACCAGACTCATGTTAGACAGACGTCTGAGGAGACTGTGATGATGACAGAGGGAAAGGGAGACACATACACACACACACACACACACACACACACACACACACACAGAGTCATAGTCCGAGGTTTGATGTTGTGGCGATGGTTAAGGTGAAACTACGGGTCCACGGCAGTAGGCCAATCTGGGCAATAATCCAAAGCCATAGCAGCCGAAGTCTGCCAGGAGCACAACAGCTGGCCGTCCATATCACCAATCCAGAGGAACCTACAAGACAAACTCAGAGCCTCCCAGAGAGGTGTATGGTCAGTAACTATAACAGGCCATTAAGACTAGAAGTTGGACTGACAGACAGATGGAGAGGGAAACAGGAGCCCTGTGTATCAGTTCCCCCCGGCAGTCTAAACCTACAGCAGCATGACTAAGAGCTGGTTCAGGTATCCTAGATTTTATAGGTAACCAGTGTAGAGACACTGACACTGGAGAGATGTGCTCTCTTCTCCCAGTCCAAGTCAGTACCCGAGCTGCAGCATTCTGAACCAGCTGAAGAGTCCTAATAGACTTATTAGGACAGCCGGATAAAAGAGAGTTGCAATAGTCCAGCCTAGAAGAAACAAAAGCATGGACTAGTTTCTCAGCATTGCTCTGAGACAAGATGTGTCTAATTCTTTTGATATTACCGAGATGAAAACATGCCGTCCTTGAGACCTGTTAGATGTGAGAGTTAAAGATCAGGACCATATTGAAAAGAAATCCCTGGATCTTGACAGTGGCGCTGGAAGCCAAGCTGCTGTCATCCAAGGCGGCAATGTTTTTTTTGTTTTTTTTTCCCCCTTTTTTTTTTTTTCACAAGAGCTCTCTGCAAAGGTACAGCAAGACTTCAAGGCAGCAGCAATAGCTTCCTTGAAATTGCCCACTTCTCTGTCTGACAAGTTCCTTGTCAAGACAATTTAATTCGCAGCTGTCAAGTCCGAATTCGAAAGAATTCGAAAGTTTTATAATCAATTAAATAATCCGACAGAAGAGGATTCTGCGGTACAACTGCCAATTTAACAGGTTCCACGCCATGAGCAAGAATAAGATTTAAGGGTGGTTAAAGGGATAGTTTGGATTTTTTGACATGAACCTGTATGGCATCCTCATCGATAGTTATGTACATCAGCGCTGTCTTACCCCTGTCGGCATCCTGTGACCCGAGATCTGGTGCGGTTTTCGTCCAGACGAAAGTAGTCCAGCAACATGGCTGGGGTCACGGAAATAAAGCGGTTTTTCTTTCATGACAATTTGTGTTCAAAAGAGTGATAAATTTGCATCACAAAACTGCAAACTGGAAAAAAGTCAGACTTTGTTATTGATTGGCACTACTTTCTGCTGTGTATCACTGCGCCACGCGGTGCATCCAGCTGCGCAGCGCACGTTGTCACCGTCATTACAACTTAAAAAAGTTAAAGATAACATGTTTGACTATGACACTGATGAAGATGACATTACATTTAGCACAGAGCCAAGGGGATTTATTTATGAACCCAAATATACTGATGCTGAAATTCGTCAGATGGAGTCAGAACGAGTGGAGAGAGACGATCACAGTCATGTCGCTCCTGGAGCCACAGCTGGAGCCGCGAAAGAGAGAGAGGGTGATAGATATATGGTGGTGCACTTGTCAGAAGTGTGAAGTCATGCCGACAGAGGTGGGGTGCTACTGCTGCCACGAATGGAACCTCATCATGCCACAGATGCAGCTTTTCAATTGATGAGGAGGCCAGCGTTGCAGCTTCTGTCTGCATCACAAACATTAATGACTTCCCTGCACTAGGCTACTGAATGAGGGTGTCTCACAGACCTTTTCCACGTATTTAGGTACGTGAAAAAGGCAGTAGCACTCCACTTCTTTTAGCATGACGTCATACTTCTGACAATCGACCACCATATCACCCTCTCTCTCTTTCACGGCTCTAGCTGTGGCTCCAGGAGCGACATGACTGTGATCGTCTCTCTCTCAGCCCATTTTAACTCCATCTGACGAATTTCAGCATCAGTATATTGGGGTTCATGAATAAATCCCCTTGTCTCTATGCTAAATGTAATGTCATCTCCATCAGGGTCATAGTCAGACATGTTATCGTTAACTTTTTCAAGTTGTTTTGACGGTGCCAACACGCGCCGAGCAGCTGGATGCACCGCGCGGCGCAGCGATACGCACCAGAAAGTAGTGCCAAGCGATAACGGAGTCTGACTTTTTTCTGGTTTGCAGTGTTGTGATGCAAATTTATTTATCTTTTGAACACAATTTGTTTTGAGAGGAAAAACGCCTTATTTTCGTGACCCCAGCCATGTTGCCGGACTACTTTCGTCAGGACCAAAACCCCACCAGATCTGGGTCACAGGACGCTGACAGGGGTAATACAGCGCTGATGCACGTAGCTACAGATGAGGATGCCATACAGGTTCATGTCAAAAAATCCAAACTATCCCTTTAAAGCAATGAATAGGATGGTTCACATACTGTGTGAAGCTACAAGAATCCAGTAATAACATGAAGGCAAAGACTATCATCAATGACGTCCACATGAATATCAAAGTCACCAACGATGATGGTTTTGTCTGAAAGAAGAATGATGTTGGAAAGAAACTCTGAAAAATCAGAGAGAAATTGAGAGTACGGGCTCAGAGGCCAGTAGACGATAACAAACAAAATCAGTCACGCAGGTTTACAGCTGGATGCAAGAAACTAAGAAAAAAACTTTCAAAACAGCTAAAGCCTAGTTTAGGTATAGTGCTAATATTGAAGCTAGAGTTAAAAATAGCTGCCAGTGCACACACCAACTCCACATTAACCTTAATGACTTCTAACTGGCAACGTTGGGAGTCATAAATGCCAACATGTATTACAAACTTATAAAATCTACTTTCATCCTTTGCCAGTAGTTCTAAATTTCCCTCAGTGTCGCCCACGCTGGCCCCCGGGAGGCATTGGACTATGGTGTTGTACCCTAAGACAAAAAGTGGTACCAAACAGCAGACACACAAAAATATAAGAACCAAGGATTGCTTCTTCTTATATACCCTACTCTACCATACTCCCACTCTGTCTTGATACACTGACACACACACGGACACACAGACACAGACACAAGCACACACACACATACAAACACACACACACACACACACACACACACACACACACACACACACACACACACACACACACACACATACACACACACACACACACACACACACACACACACACACACACACACACACACACACACACACAAACACACAGACTAGTCCAAAGAAGCAGCACTGCAGGCCCCAAAGCCATGTTACAAGTCAAGACAGGGTAGAGGATGCATGTAGCTCTAATCCTCTAATTAATTCTCATTCCCCCCAAGTGGAGGACCCCGGAGAGCTTCTTGACACTTCCATTAAAAAGTAAAAATGAAACACAGCATGAAGGTGAAGCAAGAGAGATTTCCTTCTTCTGCCTCTCTCCATGGAGAGCAAAGTTTTACCACAGTTTTTGGCAAACAGTTAAATTTTCTCTGTCTTCTTTCCTTTTCACGTATGAGGGAAAGAGTCAGACAGAGAGCTGCTATTCAGGACACAACACATTATGTACACAACCAAGAAAAACACCAAGCCCAGGTGTGTGTACAGTCATCTTGTGTGCCTGTCATTAGCTCATGTAACAACTGCATCCAACACGTTTGAGAAACTTAAATTTGGCCCCTGATAAAAAAAAAGAAAAAAGTTGCACAATATCTGACATTTCACAAGATCCTGTGGTAGGAAACCTGGTTAGCTGTGATAAAACTGAACTCCGAGTCATGAGCCTTGAAGTCAAGTTGTCTAAATAAAAAGCTTTCTTGAAGAGCTAATTTTCCACCAGTTTCACTAATATAACATTTGAAATCTGTTAATCACACACATCAGCTTCATTTGGTATGATTGGATCCACACAATGATGCACACCTCTTAAATAGTGTCCTGAATAATGCACTGCACTGACAGGTGAAACGTTTTCTGTGAAAAAAGTCCATCTTCTTTTTTTTTTTTTTTTTTACCTCCTGCTCTGGTCGCTGTTTCATGCTGTTCCAAGCAAAGATAATATGGAAGCAAGATGTGAGATATGTCACTCTATGGTAAACCAACTACAGGCCACACATGAATTATCCATAATTTAACACAGTGGCAGCTAGTTTTCTTAGCAGTTTATAGTTGACCCGCGTCATAAAATCATTGCTATCCATTTATTTCCCCCCTTGAGAGTGTGAGTACATTTATTTCCATTCACTTGTTTTTCTTTTCCATTCTTGAACACTGCAGTATATCAAACCTCGGTCTTTTCCGTTGTCCAAACTTTTTTCGAGGAGGGATGCATTTGATGTGGTACAAAAAAAGGATCAAGGACCAGCAACTCCAACCCTGAAAGTATCATCTGAAAACTCTGTGTAAACTCTTTTTTTTTGTAATTTCTGTAAAATCAGTCCCTCGGTGAGCTCAACCCTCCTTGTTCCATCATCACAGACTGATGAAACCAAAACTTGCCTGTCCCTCAGGTGTCTCTGATCCCAGATGATCAGTGGTCAGTTTTCTGTAGTGTTACACACTGCGTAAACATCAGCAAACTCTGCTTCTGACCAAGGAACATGTTCTCCATTAGGGGGCGATATGGGCAAAACATGTCAGGATGCTTTAAAGTGATACTCTGGGATGGAACAAGTTGGGTCCTATCACAAGGTTTAGGGCAGAAATTACCCCTACAGCAGTGTTTTTGTGCAGCAGAAACCCAGAGCGCTCACACCAAATAGCCCCTCCCTGCTCCTCTGCCGGTTTCTTCTGCACTTAGACGGGGCCAATTGTTATTTGACCAAAATCACAAATAAATGGACTCCCACCGAAAAAATCTGATATTGGTCTGCATTCACACTTTATTTACAGAATTTTCAGCACATTACTTTCACACAAAAACACCACTTACAGAACTCTTACTAGTGTCTCGTCTGACAGAGTCCTCTCTGTCAACACAAAAGTGTAGAAAATGTTCACAAGTGGTGGTAGAAACATCAGTCATAGCAGTAACAGTAAGATAACAGTGCAGTGGGAAGAGCTCTGAGAAGGCCCTGTTCACCTGGTTTCAGCCAGTTTTCAGCCAAAAGGAGAAAATCCAAGAAATAAGAAGTAAAAAGTAATTCAAGATGAAAGTTATTTACAACGGACCTGGCATTGATCAGATCCAGCGAATCAGACACCGGTCAGTAGTTCAGGAGGCCGGATTGACCGGGCGGAGATTCTTTGGTGCGCAGCCTAGTCGGGGGATCCTTACGGGCCGGCGACAGTGAAGTGGATACCAAGCCTCCGGTAGCCAGCAGCAGCCACCAATAGCAACAAACCGTGGAGCCTTGCATGACGAAGCCATCTCATTCCCTGGAGAAATCAGACAGCGAGGGTTGTACGTGGAGCACGGCCCCAAGTGAGCTCGCTGTTGGCATTTTAGTTCACCTCTGTTTCCACATTTTCTGCGGCAGCTGTTGTGTGGCAATCAAGCAGGTAGACGCCATAGGTAGGGAGGTACAGACGCCAACACAGGCGGCGGTGGCTTTGGCTGACCATTACAGTCTTGGAGTGGTATCTTTGTAAGAGTCAAAAGTGGATACTTTAAGTCTAAGTTAGAAACATGTACTCTTTATTTACAGAAAACTTAAATGTGGTGTTCTGACGTTTGTAAGGGTTAACAGTAATGTTGATTATCTGACCCCTAGTGGGCACTGTGGAGACAAGAGGGGGTTGAGAGAGAAGAAAAGAGGAAAAGAGGGATACTGTTGTTGTTGTGGTTCGATACGTTGGAGAAGCTGACTAAAGTTATGAGAAAGACCCAGAACGTCTTTGGACTGATTCATTCCTGCACCTACACCCACGTCGCTTACATTTTGTACACAGAGTCATGGATTTTAAAAAAGACTCAGGCAATCATACACCAGAAGCATTGACACTTCATGAATTAAAAGCAATAAAAACAAGACAACACACAGAAGATGCAGCCAGCCACACACAATGGCGCCATCTTAGTCAGCTTTAGTACAGGTGTAACAGGTGTTTGCGCCTGTGATGAGTCTGTGTGTACAGTAAGGAAGTTAACTTTCTGCAGAGAGTGTGAAAATAAGATAATCTCTTTAATGAAATGTGCCAAATGCCGGGAATTGTGGGTAGTGTTTTGTAAAAAGTGTGTGGTAGAACTGCAGTTTTAGTGTAAAGCAGAAACTTGGCCTATAGTTCAGCAGAACTGGTTCAGGGGGTTAGTGCATGGGTTACATGTTGTGGTCTCTGAGTCTTAACTAGCAGTGCTAGTGTGGAAACAATCGAGAATAACTATGAAACAATTTAATAATATATGCTTCTTTTTAACTCCTGTTCTTCATTTTCCATGTCCCTTTCGAGGCTGAGTCTTCCTGTTTAACCACATATTTACTTCTTACCATAAGGAGGAATACTATTTATTGTACTTTGGCATTGTTAAGATCAATCTTTCCCGGAGTCATTCTTTCAGAATGAGTAAACGTGAATTTTCATCTCTCCAGCATAACCAAATTAGGATAGTGTGTGTACAGACTAGTTTGGCCTCATATGGACAATGGAAACTATTTATCTGATTTGCGAGTCCCTGAGTTCTGATTAAAATCTTCCTGAGGAATTGATTTCATCCTCAGTTACAGAGAGGGAGAGGGGGGCTGAGCAGACCTGAGGGTGAACTGAACACCACCAGTGCTGCTGGGCTCCTGCTCCTGATCGATGTCCTGGCAGGGGAAGCTGACCGTGGCCCAATTGCAAGCCCTCACTGTGGCGTACAGCTGCTGCTACAGGGAGTGCAGCTGCAGCAGGGAGGGGTGGTTGGGTGGGTGCTGGCCCAGTGAAGGCAGGGCTGTGGGTTGTATTGATCAGATGAAGGCCTCATGTTGGCTATCGCCTCCATGAACGCTGTAAAAAAGGGAAGACAGTCGGGTGAACTGCTGCCCTGCAGACACGTGACTATGTGTTTCTCTTCGTTACTTTTACCCTCTTTTGTATCTTTGAGATGTTGCAATCTGCTTTTTAGCCAATCTAAAAGGGGAAGTGAGAAAGCACATCTAATGTGCAAATTTTCAAAGCAACCTTTTCT
This sequence comes from Halichoeres trimaculatus, assembly GCF_033239565.1. NCBI lineage: Eukaryota > Metazoa > Chordata > Actinopteri > Labriformes > Labridae > Halichoeres > Halichoeres trimaculatus. Next base: position 31,090,650 of record NW_027437196.1, on the reverse strand, counting down.
GCAGAAAACAGGAAAGGTGTGGTAATTTACTTTCTCTTTCTCTCTACTTTTTGTCTGTTAGTGTTGTATATTAATTCTTCATTCCTTTAAATTTTCAGGTAAAATCTGGGATTAATAGATTTACTTGGAGATTGTGAGGGGCCTTCTCCTTTCTGCCTGTATCTTTCCAACTTTCCATCTTGGGTTTGGCTCAGGGTCGAGTCTGAGCCAAAGTTTGCACTCAGAAGCTCAGGAGAGCAACTCATTTATAAAAATGGTTATAAAAGTTTGAAGTTCCAGGTGTCTAAAACTTCTAGGCAGGTAAACAAAACCATATCCATGTGATATCAAGGAATGTTCCCACTTGGCTTAACCCACAAAGGGTAAACACAGTTTCTTTTATTCCTGATTTATCCATAAAACAATAAAAATTGGGTCATTCCACTGACCTGGGGAGAGACAGCTGTGTGTGTTCTCTGTGATTAAGTTTTTCGAATTGGTTTAGCTTTTCTGTGAATTTAGAGATGCACAACTTTTTAAATCACCATTCTGAGTTAACAGTGATGTCTCTCACCAAGTCCCTTTTGATTTTTATCCTGAGTGAAAGTATTGTTTTTAGAATAAATTAAAATGTGGTTTTCTGCTCAATAATCATCCAACATTTCTCCTAACCCAGTTGGTAACTCAAGATTCACAGCCTTTATCAAACCTTTACTTTGACTTAAAACTCTTTGACTCGCTGACAGTCGGACTTCAGAGGTTAGAAAGTGTCAGATGTTCATCTTTCTAACGTCTTTTATAGTTTTTTCAAAGTCTTCCAGTCAGCATTGGTGGAAGTCACTGATTCCTTACAGTATGAAACAGCAAATGCTTTCATCTGTCTCTAAAATATGAAGACTTTCTGCTTTTCTTTGTTCAGTCACATATATATATATATATATATATATATATATATATATATATATATATATATATATATATATATATATATATATATATATATATTGTTTGTTTGTTTGTTTGTTTGTTTTTTCTGTGATCAGGAAAATAACAGAATAATTCTTCTCTAAAGCTACACTTGAGGATGCTTACTGTCTCTCTGCTTTTTCCTGATTGGTCAAACACAGCTGGTCACAGGGTAAAAAGGGTTTTGGGGGAAAAGAGCATTAAAATGCTCTATTCAGGCACAAGTACAACAAACAAAAACTCCACCTGCAGTAATTTAATGCACCAGAGGGCCCTCAGTTATGACGTCCAAAATGTGGTTCCCGGTTGTGCATGTGCCTTATTTGAGTTAATTCACTGAGTGTGCGTGTTCTTCACGTGTGCCTGGGGTGTTTTCAATTTGATATCCTTCACTGGGATCCCTCCCCTTGACCCGTATCACCTGGTGAGACTCAGCCACAGGCCCTCTATCCCCCAATTGATGACTGGTTCTTTCCTTTTTCTTGTTTTCTATTTTTAAAGAACAATTTTAAGAATTACTGATAGAATAATTGTTTTGTTGTAAACTTTGGTCTTTGGCTTTTCTGTAGGTTTCAATTTAAGTTAGAATTCCCTGGGTGAAATTCCCAGGGTGGCGTTCCCTTCTCTCTACATATAAATGAAAATTAAGGAAGCCAAATACTAATAAAACAAGGGAGTGCATCCTTGGCATGGTTAATTAGTTGTGGTGATCCATGTGAACAGTGTGGAGCCTTCTCTCCTTCCTTCCCCCTCCCATCCCTGTTTGGATCCCTGTGCTTTCCTGCGCCTGTTCTCCACGCACCTGTTCCTAGTTGGGCAATCCAAAGCGCCGGCTCTTAAGCCCTCTGTGAAAGAAGGACCTACGCCAGTGGATTCCAGCTCTGAACGTGGTATACGGATAGAGTATCCTGACAATTTCTGGCTTTTCGTCTATGTGCTTTTTGAGTTTTCTCATGTTTATTATCCATGTGTTTCTCTCCTTTTCCAGCACCACTTCCAGTGACTCCTGCAGCCCCAGATCACCCACAATCACACTGTAAAAAATTACCAGGATTTCACAATGTTTCACTGTATTTTCTCACAGTAAATTGCTGTATTACAACTTTACAGGACTTAACTGTAATAATTACAATATAAGACTGTAATTTTAAAATTTACAATAACAACAGTATTACTACAGTCAACTGCTGTGATATTTGCCGTTTCAATTATTACCAGGATTTTACAGCATTTTATTGCATTATTTCACCATGAAATGCTGTATTAAGACTATCCACTGCAAAAACACAGCAAATTCCATGCACTGAATTGTGGGACATGCAGCAGATTTTCAACATTTTCAAGGTTGATGCCACCAAAGTAAGTTTAACATATTCTGTCAAGTTATTGTACCCTTGTTTTCCACCTTTACTTTATCTACATATTGTCCTTTTGAACTAGTGTGAAGTTCACCATATTAATTCCTCTTTTCTCTGACGCTTTTTTATTTGCTTTTCTGACGCTTTTTTATTGTGGCCGAGGCGCAGTGACTGCTTGGTCTGGATGATCCATGCCAGCGCGGAAAAAGTGTGCTGGAAAGACCCGGTAGCGGAGACGGTCGGAGCCTCTGTTACCTCAGCTACCGGGAGAACAGACTGACCATCGGGGCGCGCATCAGAGGCCATGAAGCGCGTCACCGTGTGGGCCAGCTCCCAGCACAGATGTAAACTGTTCCTTTGTCAATAATAGGAGTACAAAATCTTTTTTAGATCACGTTAGAAACAAAGAGTGTATGTCAGCTTACACTGTGAAAAGGGAATCTCTAGTCATTTGAGGTGATGTAATTTTTTTAATCAATCCAACTCAAAATTTTTAGATTAAGGTTTCCAATGTGTTTTTGTGGATCATGTCAACTTGAAATTCTGCGTTAGTACAACTAATAAAAAGAAGTAGTTGGACCAACTTAAATGAATTGCTTCATTTGGTCACACCTAAATAAATTAAGTTCTTTGAAATGGAATTAACTAGTTAATTTAACACAACTTAATAAGTCAAATAAACTAAATATTTTAATTCTTCTCAAATCAACATTTTGCATCAGTCCAACTTAAACTTTTCAGTTGTTTCAACTCAATAATCTGCAAAACCCAAAAGGAAAACCATGGGTGAGGAGGTAACACTGTAGGTATGAGACCCTGATGCACATTAAGATACCACACAGGGACAGTGTGTCTGTGCTCCATGGCATGGACCAGCTGCCTGTCTGTGGGCCACTGCGCTGGCTGGCTGTGTGTGCTCAACAGCATAGACTGCTTGTCTTGACTGCATGGCTGTGCCCAGTGACATTGGCTGCCTGGCTGCCTGGCTGTGCTCCACAGCATAGGCTGCTTGTCTTGGCTACCTGGCTGTGCTCCATGACATAGGCTGCTTGTCTTGGCTGCCTGGCTGCCTGGTTGTGCTCCACAGCATAGGCTGCTTGTCCTGTTTTACGGTAATTCCTTGGGCCTGGCAACCGTGAATTAACAGTAAAGTGTTGTTGTTTTAATGTAAACTACTGTGAAACAATTACAGTAAACCACTGTGTATTACTTACGGTAAATTGCTGTGAAAATATTTGCTGCAACTTGCTGTGAAAGTAATGCAATTATTAACCAGTAACTTACTGTAATTTTACGGTGAAATTTTTTACAGTGCAGCTAACACTCTCTGTCTGGTACAAACTGGAATCAGCATTCCTTCTATCCAACAACATCTCAATATCAAAAATGGCCTCACAGAAAAATCTGTGCAAGTTGCCAAATCCCTCCTGAGAAAAGCCAAAGCATCATAAAGATGTCCACCTGAGCCTCCTGGAATACCGCAACACACCAGTGGACAACTTCAAATCACCAGCTCAGCTGCTTATGAGTCGTTGCTTACACTACCAACCACCCACCAACAGCTTCAGCCCCAGATACACATGCAAGCAGAGTCCACCAACAGCAACACCGGCAAAGATTCTACAACAGGTCAACCAAGCCTATGACATAGTTTCATGAAGGACAAAACATCTGTTTCCAGCAACAAGGGCACTGGAAGCCTGCAGTTGTGGTTTAGCCTGCTGACACAGAAAGTTCATACCTCATACGCACACCTGAAGGCCAATTGTATGGCAGGACCAGACGACACCTTCTTGACACAAACGAGACACACAAGACCAGTGTGAAAGAAAAAAATGAATAACGATGATGCAAGTTAATTATTTTTTCATTCATTCATTTTCCGATCCCCTTATCCTGATCAGGGTTGCGCACAAATTAATTATTTAGAATTTATACAATGTGCTTTTCAGGATTTTTCCTTCGATTCCTTCTCTCATAGTAAATAAAAGTATATTTGGACACCAAATTTTTTGTGGCTTCAGCGATATTTTTACTACTTTTCTCCTGTGTTTGTCTGGAGATCCTACATGTAACCATGGCTGTATAGTTTACATGCAAAATTAGCTGTTAGCAGCCCGTAGCATGTCAATGCTAACTAGTGTAGGGCTTGATGATTTCCCTCGAGGTGAGGAGGAGGAGGTGAGGACGACATGCTGGTTCTCGGGTGTGAGCTGGGAGGTGACGACGTGGACCTGTCCTTCCATCCATCGTTGTTGGGAACGTGGGATCTATCTCCGGTGGGATGGACGAGCTAGCCGTGCTAGCCCAGCAGGAGAGGGGCTGCCGGAGGGCAGAGTGGCATTGTGCTATTCACAAATGTGGCTGACGGTGCTGACATCGGACGCCGGCGCCACATTGGAGGAGCTTCGCCTGCCGTGGGCAGACAGGATCCAGGAGACAGAGACTGAACAGACTGCTGGGGAGGCTCAGTCCTGGACCCTGTGGAGGTGGAGACTGGCTGGGCTGGAGAGTGGTGGACAGGCTGCCTATTTTCTTGTGGACCTTTTTGCACTTTTTATACACTTTCTTACTTTTGTTTTCTTAAATGCTGCTGTGACTCCTGAATTTCCCCTCGGGGATAAATAAAGTATTTTCTATTCTATTCATAGTTGAAGTGTACTTGGGATAAAAAGACATATTTCTCCATTCTTGGTTAATGGGAAAACTTGCAAAATCTGCAAATACTTTTACCAAACATGACATGTTCTTTGATGGAGAAGCCTGTGTCTGATAGGCCTCCATGGGAAGCTGTATAGACCCTGTCTGTTTTTTTTTTATCAGTCCCACATTACCCACTGTGGATGTGTCCTTACATCCATGCAGATTCTTTATGTGCGGGACAAACCTGCACCATGACAGGGCAAGTTTTCAGAGCGAGTTCAGGGAAACCACCACCAGTTTCCCCTTCATTTTTTGAAGTTGTGATTAAATTTTTGAAAAAATGTCACTTCATCCAAAGTAACACAGTGACTGTTGCAGCAGTTTTGTTCCACGCTGCTGCTATGTTGCTCTTTTCTCTAAAAATAGATGACTGCACAGGGATTTCCAGCTCCATCTGGGTTAAGTATTTGGACTGTTCTTTGTTGCCTGTTGCCATTGTGAATCAGTGTTTTGGAGCTTCATTAATGTTGTCTTTTTGTAGTTGTGCGACATGCGTTAAACTCAGAGTGAACCTACTCAGAGCTGATAGGAGAACTGAAATCAGCTGTTCTGTCACTAGAAAGCGTCCCATCAGAGGGTAAATCGGAGGTAAATCAACTCAGAGTTCAGTGTCAGTGAAACAGGCTGTTTGTAGATGGCCTGAATCACTCTAGGAACCAAAAAGCCCATCCTGTCCACTGCCTATGATCCTACACTTACACACCATTTACAAAGACATATGTGGGCCCCAACTATCAATACAGCAAAATAAAAATAGATAAATAAATAAATGGAGAAGTTATATTAATCCAACAAATGAACATAACCTTTGCATGAAGCATTTTTAACATCTCATCTTTGATCATTCAGAAGATTGCCCCTGTGGATAATCCTCCAGTTTAACAGAGAACTTCTTCCCTCTTTAAGAACACTGCAGCCGCTTGTGTAACCAGAACTCTGACCCTCCCAGTTGTGTGTGTGTGTGTGTGTGTGTGTGTGTGTGTGTGTGTGTGTGTGTGTGTGTGTGTGTAGCACATCATTTATCACATCAGCCACCTCCCTCTCTGCCTGTGTGGAGCTGCTGTAGCAGTGAGCTGCTCTCCGGCTGTTAACAAGCAGGTCACAGGCAGCAGATGACCTGCAGTTTGAGTTATTTTCAAACCCTCTTTTTCTCCCTCTGTGAACTGAACATATTGGATTATTCTGCATTTAACAGGGTAACACTACAACATGGGAGTTTGTGTCACTGTACTTTTCATTTCACTTTAAAGTATTACCAACCTCCCCGGCTTATGTTGCCCAAGACTCAACTTCCTCTTTCTTCCTATTTGCGAAACACGTTTAATCTGATTATCTCCAGTGCACACTGTCAGACTTTTTAAGTTCTCCGTGGCCTGGACTTTACTCATGAATGAGCAGAGAAAAATGGAGGAAAAAACCTCTTATCTGGAAGCATTACTTTTAGCTGAAGCCCCTTTTCATTCCTGACGGCTTAATTTTTTTCCTACTTCTCTCCTCCGGTAGAAAGAATTGTGCAAAGTAAGCCTGGGTTACAATTTATCATCCAGCTGTTTACAAGGTGAAATGTAGCAGCGCCACTGAGGGAAAAGAAGGCACTGAGGCAGGTGATTTGCTGGAGATTTAAACAGCACCAATGCTGGGACCATCCGTAAGAATGTAGTAAACGATAAATAATAGTTTCTATAACCACAGGTTTGATTGGTTCTCAACAGATCTTGGCCATTAAATACAGACTTCATTTGGTAAAACTTAGGGAGGACTCTAATCATGTCTGACTTCTTGTCTTAATATGGAAATGAATACTGTTTAAATTTTAATCAAACCACCATTGATTCCTCTGTCTCAGACGTGTCAAACTGTGAAAAAGAGGCATGCATCCTGCTGATTATGAGCTCTGATTTAATAGCTTTGGTATTTACAGTTCAATACAAGGAGTAAATCAAACTAAAACCAAACATTTATGAAGTGCTGAACTCTTGTTGTGGTACAGCCTCTTCTCACAGTGTCCAGACCATCTTTTCAAACTTTTAAACAAATAGAAATCAGTACATACAGAACATAAAAGGAACAAGTTTAGTCAATAACAGGCGAAGAACATGTGAGAAATGACTGCACTATGACTGCACATGATTCATTGGTTCAGAGAAGTACATTATTCTGGGGAGGCCTATATATGGTGGAACCACAGGTTCCCTGTTCTCTTTAGGAACAAACAGCTGTAGAAGAGATTAAGAAAGCACAAAAACCTGACTGCAGATATGATACAAAATATGACTCTTAGCAACCTGATAAATTTTATGGGGCAGCCGAGCCTAGGTTTTTGTAAATAAAGGTGACGCTTGGGAGCAAAACAAAACAAAACAAAACAAAACAAAACAAAACAAAACAAACAAACAAACAAAAAAAAACAAACAAAAAAAACAAAACAAAACAAGCATACAAAATGGCAGTAATTCAGATTACACACATGTGCAGCCTGGCTCAAAACATGGTTCATGGCTCCTCTTCAACTCACGAGAGATGTGAAGAGACAACATGTAGGTCTTTAACTGTCAATGGGTGCACCATGATTACAACACAAAAAAATAAAATAAAGAAGATGTGTGTTTATTTAAAGTGGGGGTATTCTGCTTTCACATATTTGAAACAAGTAAGAAACAGTTCTGGGGTCCGTTTCGCAAAGCAGTTTCAATAAACTCGGAGTCTAATTCTGAACTGTGAGTTGATCTACTTTGAGAACCCTAAAAACTCTGAGTTTTCGGTTTCAGACCAGCTGATTTGAGTTAGTTTAATCAACTCAGAGTAGTTTCACCTGGAGTTAAGCCTGTGCAACCCAACCATAAAAAGCCGTTATCAATGGAGCCCAGATTCAATGGACAACCATGGCAACAGAGAGGAGAAGAGACACATTTTTCACCCCAATTCAATCAGAAATTATAATGTGCTCACTTGAAGAGTTTGAACATGTTATTAGTAAAAGAGAACGACACAGCTGCAGCTGCAAGAGAGGGAGACAGCATGGGAGATCATTGCTGCTTGGGTCAATGTGAGTATAAATGTAGTCCTTTGCTAGCTCAATAACATAACAGGGACAATCTGTTTATAAAAATAAATTAAAATTATGATTATGTACATAGTAATTAGTTTAATTTGTTTAAATTAGATGCAATCCTATGGTACTGACACACACTTGGCAGCAGCGAAAAAGGAAATATAATAACATCATTCAAGCAGATAAAATCTCAAAATCTCAGCATAATCTCATGGGGGGTTACCTCAATTTTAACATGCTTCACATTGTAGAGTAAATATTAAGGTGCTGTTTGTCTGTGCAGTGGTTTTATCCCAAAAATAATGTTGTTTTCACACACACAAATGGGTTTCTTATCAATATCATGTTCTGTTAAATAACTAAGCCCAATTAAACTAACACAGATTTCTACTCAGCCAATAGAAAGAAAGGGAAAACCATAAAGAATGGTAAAAGCCATTTTAGGCTCTGCGTACAAAAAAACCCTGCTAGCACCGAAATCCAGTGCAACACATAATATCTGCTGGGAAGTGAGCGCATGACTGCGAGCAGTGATCTTGCAAAGATGAGGATGGATTAAGTTGTGTATGTAAGTGATTGAGGCGTGAAACAGTACCACTCGAAAAGGTCTGAAACCCAGAGTTTCCCCTATTTCAGAGTTAATAGACTCCGAGTTTTCATTAAAGGTGCTTTGTGAAACAGACCCCTGGTTGTTCAGACTAAACGTGCTGATTTTCCATGAACCTCATGTGAACGTCATGAGACTGGCAGTAATGATAAGGTCATTACAAAAGGATCTTATAACGGATGTGTTGTAGGGGTGGGGCCCAAACTCCAAGTTCTGTCCATAGCTCCACTCTTTGAAGGTACTCCAGAAGTCTGGCCAATCAGAAGGAAAGGGGGGAGGGGGCTAGAAGGCTGAAATTTTTTTTGGAAACACCAGTTTGAGAAACATTGGGATTGTTTGAGCTAGAACAGGGGTACCAGATGGACAGAAAAGTCCCCCACCCCAAAAAAGCAACACACCCCATCCTTAAGAAAGCCCATCACTGTTCACCTTCTACTTGATTCTTTTACTGATAAAAGTCTTGATGGGCTGTGGAAGGCGGAAATTTTTAAGAGAAAACCCAACCAACGATTACAGTGGTCAACGTGCCACCTTTTATTTTATAGAGCCAGGAATTTGCTTTATTTTCTATTGCATTTTATTACATAACAAGACTGCTTAACTTTTTATTATCATCTCTGGAGTGCTGTGAAAACTCTTCAGCACTTCCTTTCGGCTCCATAGGTCGATGGCATGAGAGACAGAGGCCAGCCCCTCTCTGGAACCCCTCTCTAGAGCCCATTCTGGGTACTTTTTGTGGACATGCTTCTGCTATGCTCCTGGCTGACAGAAATATGTTTCTTCAACCTTGGGAAACGTTTCACTAGTATCTGCCTGAAATAGTTCTGAAACTTCCTCCCCACAAATGTGTAAAAGATGGGACTGATGCAGAAGTAAATGTAGGTCATGTTACGAGTCACATGGAGTATTTTAGCATATCTCTTTGCCTTGTCACAATCCATTCCTGCTTCCTCAGCTCTTTCGTGCATCAGCATTGCAACGTTGTACGGGGTCCAGCACACAAAAAACAGAATGACAATAAAAAATATCAACCTGACTGTTTTGAATTTGGTAACAAGCTGGGATGACAGGACAGTGATAGCAATCCTAACGTAGCAGTAAGTTATAACAACCAGAGGGAAGATCAAGAAAAGGAAGAGCTGGATGTAAAACCCTGTCTCTCTGATGCGCTTCGCAGCCACTTGTTCTAAGTTTCCCTCCAGGTCATTGCAGTAGGTTCTGTTGTCAATAGCATTTACATATGCGGACTGGAGGATCATCTCTCTGACGCACACCAGGCTGCTGACTACCCACACCACCACACAGGAGATCACAGCATAGCGATGACTCCTCATTCGAGGCGCACCCAGCGAGTACACAACTGCAATGTGTCTGTCAAAGGTCAACAGAGTGAGAAAGAGGACCGAACTATAGAAGCCCAGGTAGTAGACAGCACCAACAATCTTGCACATGGCATCACCAAAGATCCAGTTGGAGAGCTGCTGGTAGACTGCCAGGAAAGGAAGACTGGACACAAAGATGAGGGATGACAGCACCAGGTTCAGCAGCAAGATGTTGGTCACAGTGGTCAGCCTCTCAAACCTGGGGACGGTTACATAAAAAAACACAAAGAGGAAAACAAAGACACATGAATTAAAGAAATAGTGGTACCAAAAAGTTACACCCTAATCTTTTTGTTGACATTTGTAGTGAAAAATAAAGCGTGAATATCCAAGCCAGGGTTGTCTTGGTTTAGTCGAGGAAAGGTTTGGCTTCAGTCAACCTGACTGGATGTCCCTAGAATCACTGCTCTGTTAATGCAAATGGTAGGCCTGATGTTTCAGCCAGTCTGAGCTGTGGTCAGAGATGTCAAGTAACCAAGTACAAATATTCCATTACTGCACTTCAGTAGATTTTTCAGGTACTTTGTACTTTTAGAGGTATTAATTTTTTTGGTCAATCTTTGACTTTTACTCAGTTACAAGTGTGTGGTGTGTGTGTGTCTGAGCAGGTCACTCCGCCCACACCTGTTACACCACTAACGTTCCAGCAGCTGCACTACATGGACAACGGTAAGGGTCCCACACAGTCATGGGAGCAGCACCCATTGGCCAGAGAAGCTGAGTTATTTTCATCTGTAGTCGCTGGGTGTGACAATAACGCAACACCTGTACAGAGAGAAACAATCGCTGCCTGATGTGCTATCAATAAAAGTGCTATTAAAAAGGTAGAACAAGAGCTAGGCCTTTGAGCATGATTTGTGACCCCATAGTTTAGGAGCTAATCCTGGTCCAAAATTCAGTGTTCAGAAGTGTGATGTGTATGAGGTTATATTTGTGCCATCAGAAACTTGATTTTAATAAAAATTTTGAATTAGAAAAGCATCATGTATAATGGAATTTTATGTTTTGAAATGGGTTTTTTCAATGAATTTGAAATTGTATTTTATCTATGAAAATTTAACTCTTTTTAAACCTTAAATTAAAAAATACAGAAAAAGTCATCTCATTTTGTACTTTCAATTCAAAAACACCAAATTCAGTTTCAATTCACATAAGGTAGATTCAGTTTTACAATTCAATTTCATTTCAGAGTGGCATGACCATTATGTCATCTTGTGCCTGTCGGGGAGACTTCACAGACACCCTCTACACGTCCCCGGACTCTCCTGTGGTCAGTGGCGGACTGGGACTGAAAAAACAGCCATAAGCTTTGACTCGGCCCAGCCCCCCCTCCGGGCAGCATCGGCCATCGGCAGACCAGCAGCATATGATCCTGTGTTTAATAACTTTGCAGCCAGTGAGTTGCGTATTAAAAAATACTTTTTACTTTAAAGTACTTTTGAGTATATTTCAGACACTGTACCTTTTATTTTTGAGTAGATTTTTGGATCAGTACTTTTTACTTTTACTCAAGTCATTTTTTTACATAGGTATTTTACCTCTACTCAAGTAAGGAATCAGGGTACTTTTGCCATCTCTGGCTGTGGTGGACCCACCCACTACTAACCAGCATTGTAGATCTGGTTACTGGTGTCATGATGTCATACTGCTCTAATCTCTTGATGAAACCAGCACAGACGATGGATGGTGCCGCACAGGTTGGCAGTATCTTGATTGAGATTATGAGGATGAAGTTGTGTGTAGGTAGTGTCTTGTGGTTCATCGGTGTACAACAAGACTCTCATTTCACCCAGCCATCGTGCTTTGTTAAGCCTGTCCTCAGAAGGTCAATAACCTTGGATAGTTGTTAAATATTTTAGACGTGACATTGAATATCATACAGGAGAGCTGTATTTCTGAAAGCTGCTGCTGAGCAGAACACAATCTTTTCCCTAGTCTTAACAAAACCATCACTGCTGTGATAGCTCATACTTCACAATCTAATTTCAATAAGTGACTTTTTACACTAAAACACTGATTAAAACTCTGATTAAAACTCTAATTATACTTTCTGAGCTTTAGGAAGCTTTAGAAGGTCAGATACCAGTGAGAAACTTTGAGTAAGAGGGTCCCATCAATCTGGATATTTGCTTGATTATTTAAAATCAAAACAAAACAAAAAAAGGTTGGTTAATATGGTGTGGCTGGTATTTTCCACTTGTTTTTATTTCCTTTTTTGATATATGAACACCATATCTGTCCTATGAGTTAATTAATACATGTTAAGTGTACATATCACCTACTGTCTCGGGTCTTTTAACAACCTCAAGCATGAGGAAGAAGTGAATCAAATAATTGATTAAACAAGCCATATTCATCAAGCTCTCCATTCCTTAGTTTAAACATCATCAGTTTTACAATACAAGTCTTCACATTATGACATGATCATTTCTTATATTAACCTATATTTTGTGTGTGTGTGTGTGTGTGTGTGTGTGTGTGTGTGTGTGTGTGTGTGTGTGTGTGTGTGTGTATGTGTGTTGCCCTAGTAACATATTAATTCATTAATTCATTATGTAGTGTTTCTTACATTTGAGGGTAATGAGATACCCAAGGAAGATGATTATAATCCAAAGTGTGTTCAGAACTCAGAGTAACGTAGATGTAGTTTCTAATTAAATGCGTGAGTATATATATATATGTATGTATATATATATATATATATATATATATATATATATATATATATTGTTTCGAGAAGTGCTGTCAGCCCTAAAGCACGTTTTGAATGGCCAGTGTGACCGCAACTGCACCGTGCTTGTGCAGGATTCACTCTCTGCTTTGGCATGCTTTGGAGAGTTGGGTTTTGGCATGGTTTACTCCATACACAAGCACAAGCAAGCTGACAGTGCGTGCGATCCACGACTTGTGATCACCATGAGCGCATCTCTCGACAATCATTTTAAACAAAGCAGGGGTGTTAGAGGGCTGTGTTGGGCCAAAACGACCTGAAGTCTAAAAGTCCTCTAAAAGTTATAGCAGTGCTCTCTGTGTCTCATTTTGCTGACTGTGATGAGACCGCGCTTCATGCAAACAGATGCTTTATGTGCGCTTGTATGCAACGGCGCTCTCTCTTCAGAACAGGAGAGAGTGCAGGTGGAGAAGACTGACTGACCCGGTGAATTACCCAGGGCTGAAGCCCTGGATCCCCAGGCCAGGTGACGCCTATGGCTGTGGATATTATAATCATGTTTTTTTGTTGTTACGGGACAAACTAAGAGGTTTGAAATAAGCTACCAAGCACCAAGCATGCAAAAAGTGCCTTTAACCCAAAGTTTTAAACTGCAAAATAGAAACGAGTTGCTTAAAAAACACAATATCTCTCAAGTATGTACTCAGTGTTTTATCAGGTTCATCATATAATGAGGTTTACTCACTGATGAATGATCACGAGAACCAGCATGTTACCAAGAACACTGAAGAAAAAGATGAAGTAATAGATGCTGGACATATAAGCTCCCAGTAGGTTGTCTTCCTCTCTAGTACAGGGTTCAACAGGTGTTTCATCACTATAATATTCATTATAGTCTATTGTTGTTGCTGATTCCATCTTTGCTGTTGTTGAATCCATCTCAACTCAAATGATTTAAAGTCTGAAAAAAAAGAGCAGAAAGAAAGTCACAGAGTTTAAACATGTAAAAGAACTGGTTCTCTTCAATGGTTTGTAAGAGCTATCAATACAGACTCTTAAAAATATCACTTAAACTGAGTATCAAGTAGAAAAGCTGGGAATAAAAGCAGACGTTTGTGGGATGGAGAATCACACTATACTGAAATGACTTACCACCTGGCCAGCAGAGAGGATGCCACTTGTCATCTAAGTCTGAAGGCAACAGCTGTCTGAGTCAGTGCGTTCAAGCCACTCTAGAAAAGTCATGGGAAGGAAGTATTGCTGACGTGTGTGTGCATCTGTGTGTAAGTGGGAGGGATTGGCTATGACTCTGCAACCACACACCCTCTGAATCATCGACTGTTCAGCTCAAGATTTGGAGATGTTTTCACACAGACAAAAGCATGTGACAGTTCAAGTTGTTTATCCTCCTTATACTAATGCATAGCAAAAAAATCCCCGAACATGAATCCACTTCAAAAAAAGAAAAAAAGGGGGCCTGTAAACCAGGCATACACCTGTAAAACTGGCAGGGAATGCATGAGATTGACAATAAACGAGTGTCTCCTCACAGGACTGGGGACATCAGTGAGCATTTATATGTGTCTGTGTGTGTGTGTGTGACTTGTTCTCAAAGGTATATGCAGCTGTGTTTTTTTTATTTACAAGATCCTTTAAACAGTAAGTGTACTATGCAGCAGGAAGCTTGGCCCCTTCATTGAGTAATTGGACAGAGAACCAGCACAAAAGCCAGCTCGAAGAGACAGGGTGAGCTATACAACACAATATCCCAAATTTAACTACAACTCAAACTCTGAAGACAGCATTAAATGTGGGCTATATTTAGGCATGTTCATCCCTTTACTCTTATATCAGAAAGCTCTTTTTTTCAGCACCATTTAAAGTCCCTGTGAGGAGTTTCTAAGTGACCTTGAAAAAGATGGCACCATGAGGACTATCCAGAAACTGCAGTGAATTTTCATGATAAAGACTTCATTTCCCATGATATGATGATGAGCACCATCAATAAGACGGGCCTCTCTTCAAGGTGTGCATTGGTTTTGAAGCAAATGAAAAAAGATCTTCTTTTTTCTTTGCTCAAGGCAACTTTTCCCAGGATGCAAAGCGACAAAGATATGGGTTTATTTGTAGTTATGTGGAGCTATTATTGAAACATTATTACAAAAATTAACACATTTTTTTTCTTTCTTTTGGGCAGAGTAAAGGAAAAACCATTGCCTGCCAGTGAAGTGTCCTCTTAGAAACTTTGGGTCCAGGTGCCATAAATGGGTTCCGTGGTCAGATTATCTGCAGGTACTGAGAAAAAGAACTGAGAAACAATCAGTTTGGTGACCTGCGCAAGGCTGGCCCCCCATCCCACACAAAATTTTGGGAAAATAGTCTGTCTCATTTGTGCTTCATTTGTGCTGCTTTGTGCCTAAAAACTGTTGTTTGAGCTGCTATGGTTTTTAAGTTATTGCATATTATTTTAAAGGTCATCCAGAGTTCACCCAGCTCCCATTTGCTCCAAATGGACCCAAAATGGTACCGTTTGTTAAAGGCTTGTTTGTGCTGGTTTTTTTTGCCACCATGGTTTTATAGATATTACACTCTTTATTTTCTGGAGATGATGTCACTGCTGGAAATGCTCTCATGCTGGTGCTCTCCATTTGTTTTGGCTGCGGTTAAACAAAGTTTGCTTGTGCTACCAAGCTGAGAAAATTACTACTTTAGTTTTAATTTAATGTTCCTTGTCTGTTCCTGTGCTTTTTTCATTCCCAAGCACCTGGAAAGCCACTGTTGCAGGATGAACTTCAGGTAAGCATGTCACACTAGTAAAGCCTTTTTACTCGGACAAGACAAACTTTGTTTGACTGCAGCCAAAACAAATGAAGAGCACCAGCGTGAGAAAATTTCTGGCAGTAACTTTATCTCCAGAAATTCAAGTGTTTATTATCTATAAAACCATAGCTGAAAAAATCAAAGTTTTTATGCCACAAACCAGCACAAACAAAACACGACGGAACGGAGCTATTTGGAGCAAATTGGGGGCTGGATGAACTCTGGGTGACCTACAAAATAATAAGTAATAACTTCAAAATTGTAGCAGCACAGATAGCATTTTTACAGCACAAACCAGTACAAATGAAGCACAAACAAAACAGACTGTTTTTCTGAAATTTTGCATAGGATGGGGGGCCAACTTCATGCAGGTAGTTTGGTGCTGAGAATCTCTTTTTAAATTGTTGATTAGGAGCAGACAAATACCAGGATGACTGATAAAGTCATCACAGGACCTGCAACAATGGTCAAAACCAAGTCATTATTGTGTATTTTAAAAACTGTTTTGTGACAGGGCTTAAGTTTTTACCCCAGCACTTGGGTGTGCTTGTTACACGTCAAGACGTCACACTTGGCATTCTGTAAATGGCTTTGTTGAGTCTGTATGTAATAGGACAGCACAGTGCTCTCTCAACTGGAAGGAAGACTAAACAAACTTGTCTTTTCATGCCAACCTGTCATCAATAATTTTTACAATTCTTGTTTCATTTATGAAAAGTGCCTCGGGGCGTGCGTCTGACTCATACCTTCATTTTGACTTCACACACTATCTCTGAAGACGTACAGACAGGAGCATAACTCAAACTGTCAGCATAACCTGGCGTGGCTCCATACTGAAGAGGGCTGGTGGAAACAATGGCTCCTGATTGTTGCTAACTAGACTGTTGTATCAGTTGGGTAAAGTCAAATATGTCCGGCAGGGACGCCTCAAAATGATCCCAGGAAAGTATTGTCATAAGCCTACAAGGCTTATGACTTAAAAAAAAAAACCTTATTAACACATTTAGCTCCATTCAGAGTACAATCCTTTTAAAAGCAGAGGTGATTAGGCTCCCCACAGAGTGTTATCAACTGCCCTTTCCACAGTGTGTGTGTGTGTGTGTGTGTGTGTGTGTGTGTGTGTGTGTGTGTGTGTGTGTGTGTGTGTGTGTGTGTCTGTCTGTCTGTCTGTCTGTCTGTCTGTGTGTCTAACCCCATCACAGGCTCCTCATATGTCTGTCTAACATGATGAAGCTCTGTACTCATGGTGGGTTAAGATGAGATCAGACTCATCTTATCTTGATGTTGGGTTTCTGTCGATCAAATCTATTAACATCAGCAGGTCTAGACCTGCTGATCTTTTTGGACAGTGCAATGTAAAAAGGGAATCTTTAATCAGTTAAAGTGATGTAATTTTTTAAATTAATCAAACTAAATATTTTCAGTTGAGGTTTTCTCTGTATTTTTGTGTCATGTCAACTTGAAATTCTGCATTGCTATTGTAGCCCACAAAAAATGTATAGAAAAAAAGAGAGAGATAAATGCATTTTCAGTGGTCTGTGCCCCACAGCACATACCACCTGTCTGTGCTCAATGGTCTGGCTGCCTAGCAGCAGTGAGGGCTCCAATTAAAATACTCTCTCAGCAATGGTTATTTAAATACAACTGAAATCAAAACCAAGTTTATCATGGCAAGTCCCTGCCATGTGGAGCACAGAAAGCCCTTGCCCTGGACATTTGCCCCTGCCCTTGGCAGGTTAACCTCTCAGTGTACAGTGGGGTCTAATATCCACTGCACTCCCTCCTCACTCATGGTTAAAATTAAGTAAACACAATAGGCTGTAAAGTAAATTAAACTTTGTAAAAGTAGACATAAAGTAAATTCAACTAAAGACTATGAGTTATGTTTACGAATCTTTTTAGTGCAATTGGTTTCCAAGATTCTTTTAAAACTTTACGTTGGATTGATGAAAAATGTTGATTTGAGAACAATCAAATTATCAGGTTCATTTGACTTAATCAGTTCAGTTGTGTTAAATGAACTTAACTTCATTTCAAAGAACTTAATTCATTTGGCCCCTCCGTGAGTAAGCTACCACTTTATCGCGGTGGAGGGGTTTGCGTGTCCCAATGATTCTAGGAGCTAAGTTGTTGGGGGCTTTATGCCCCTGGTAGGGTCTCCCGTGTCAAACAGGTCCTAGGGGAGGGACCAGACAATGTGTGGCTCACACAGACCCCTTATGACGAGTAAAAACAATGGTGCCAGGTTTCCCTTGCCCTGACGTGGGTCACCACGGCCCCCTCCTGGAGCCAGGCCTGGGGGTGGAATCGATGACGAGCGCCTGGTTGCCAGGCCTGTTCCCATGGGACCCAGCCAGGCACAGCCCAAAGAGTGGTAGTGGGACCCCCTTTCTGTGGGCTCACCACCCGCAGGAGGGGCCATAGGGGTCAGGTGCAGTGTGAGTTGGGCAGCAGCCGAAGGCAGGGATCTTGGTGGAAGCTAGCTAGGGACATGGAATGTCACCTCTCTTGCGGGGAGGGAGCCTGAGCTGATGCGCAAGGTTGAGACGTTCGGGTTAGATATAGTCGGCCACACCTCGACACATAGCAAGGGCTCCGGAACCAGCCTTCTCGAAAGGGGTTGGACTCTCTTCCACTCTGGAGTTGCAGATGGTGAGAGGCGGTGGGCAGGGGTGGCGATACTCTTTGCCCCTGGCTCGGGGCTTGTACATTGGAGTTCACCCCGGTGGACGGGAGGGTAGCCTCCCTCAGCCTTCGGTTGGGGGGACGGATCCTGACTGTTGTTTGTGGCTATGGTCCAAATAGCAGTTCAGAGTATTCACCATTTTTGGAGTCCCTGGAGGGAGTGCTTGAGAGTACCCCATCTGGGGAGCCCCTCGTCCTACTGGGGGACTTCAACGCTCACGTCGGCAATAACAGTGAGACCTGGAGGGGTTATCTAAACCTGAGTGGTGTTTTGTTGTTGGATTTCTGTGCCTGTCACAGATTGTCCATAACGAACACCATGTTCATGCATAAGGGTGTTCATATGTGCACCTGGCACCAGGACACCCTAGGTCGCACTTTGATGATCGACTTTGTAGTCGTGTCATCGGACTTGCAGTCGCATGTCTTGGACACTCAGGTAAAGACAGGGGCAGAGCTGTCAATCGATCACCACCTGGTGGTTAGTGGGCTCCGATGGTGGGGGAAGATGCCGGTCAGACCTGGTAGACAAAAACGTATAGTGAGGGTCTGCTTTGAATGTCTGGCTGAGTCTCCTGTCAGAAAGAGCTTTAACTCCCACCTCCGGAAGAGCTTCAACTGTGTTCCGGGGGAGGTAGGGGACATTGAGTCCGAATGGGCTTTTTTCTGTGCCTCCATTGTTCAGGCGGCCGATCGGACATGTGGCCGTAAGGTGGTTGGTGCCTGTCGGGGTGGCAACACCCGAACCTGCTGGAGGACACCAGTGGTGAGGGATGCCGTTCAGCTGAAGAAGGAGTCCAATCGAGCCTTTTTGGCTTGTGGGACTTCTGAGGCAGCAGACAGTTATCGACGGGAGGTGATTTAAGGTAGGAGGGAGGAGATTTAGCTGAGCAGGGTCTGGAGGAGAGAGTCTGGCGTTCCCGCATGCAGAGGAAGAAACTCAAATTCTACAGCGATAACAAGACTGGTTGGACCCTGGGGAGCTGCAGGAGTTTTCTCTGGGAGGGGAGCACCAGAACACAGGTGAAGCATTTTTTGAGGAGGAGATCGGTGGCGTCGCGCCGATTCCCCGGGACGACGTGGCAGTTGTGGTGGCGGCGACGGACGCGTCTTCCACAGCGGGAGGGTGCATGAGTTTTCTGGTAAGACTTTTCTTTTATTTCGTGTTTCTTAAAATACAGTCTGCATTAATTCACACTTTGAGCGTGTTTTTCGTTATTAAAAAATCAGTTTTTGGAAGCCATAGTAGGCTGATGGTGAGCAGGCAGGGCACGAGGGAGATAATTAATTTCTTTTATCCTGCCGGGTGCATCTATTTGCTGGTGCTAGAATATTCACAGCCTGCCCATTTAGTGACATTTCATTTATTGCTCAAAGAGATAGTATGAATTGTTACAATACTTCTTTTTTTTTTCTTTTTTTTCTTTCTTTCTTTCCCCTTGTCTGCATTATCTCTCTAGCTGAGCTGTGCCCAGTGGCAGTGTTGGAAAGACTAATGCATTTTTTTCTAGCAGTGAGAGATACCTGAATATGATTCGCTGCTATAGTGACCATCACCAGCCCTCCCTGTAGGCTACTCCATCATATAAAACTTTATTTAACCCCTGATGTGAGCTGAAGGGGAGGGCCGTGCCACACCACAGTGTAAAGGAAGGGCAAACAGTGACAGAGAAGACAGGACAAGACAAGACAACAAGACAACTGGGATAAGAACAAACAGGTATTGTAGTTGGTTTAAGATAGTAGTCCTAGTGCTGTGCTGATCTAAATCCATACTGGAAGTAAAGGCTGTAAGAAACCAGAGACACCAGAGATGTGTGTAGTCTTGATTAAAAAAGGGCGGTGGGCCCTCAGTGGTGAGATATGGAGGAGACATAGGACGTGAGAAGATGGGTATGACTGCCTAACTCAGCATGTTCTGACAGGACCAATCACTTCTTTACATTTAGTCTCAACAGGAGCTTGAGTGTCTTTACACACATGCATGTCAGGTGGTCACCGAATACCCAAGTAGCTGCCCATACCCAGGGAAACCGTGGCCAAGGCCCACCAGGGCACCCGAGACCCATCACACGCCCCCCAGAGCCACAGGATCCAAATACAGCCCCAGGACCCAAGGGGCACCAACCCGACCCATCAAGGGTGCTAGGGAAAAAAAAAACCCAGGGCACCCGGGGCAGCAGCTGCCCCCCGCAGACAGCACACCCCCCCCCCCACCACCCATCCACCCGGCCCCAAACCACCCCCACCCCAAACACCCTGCCCACCCCAACCACCCCGCAGCAGGCCCGAGGCCCCCAGCCCCCCGGGAGCCAATACCCCAGGGTCAGGCCCCCCCAGGAGGAGGGCACAGGCATCACCCGCAGCAAGGCCAGGTGGGGCGGACAGCGTGTGCGCAGTGGTGAGATCGTGGTACAGTCCTGCCCCCCAGGCGAGCTAAGGCAGAGGCAAGCTTAGGCAGAGGCGAGCTAAGGCAGAGTGCCGGAGACCGCCACCCAAGCGGCAAGGAGGACCCTGATCCACCCACTCAGAGCAACGACCCACAGGCAGCCACCCACGCCTAGGTCCCCAGAGAGTGACAGACCGATGAATCCAGCACCACAGGCCACTGTAAACTGTAGGATTTATCTTTCATGTGACTACAGAAAAAGGACATAACTGCTGCCCTAATGTGTCTTCTTCCATCTCAGTGTATTTTATTCGTGACCTGATCTGTGTGGTGTAACGTGGCTGTGGGGTGTTTAGGGTCATGCACAATGGTGATTTGTCATCAAATATTTACTTTTGTGAGTTCATCTTCAAAGAAGCCAATGAGTACACAATGGTTTTACGTGGATTTATGACAGTAACAGTGTAAGGACAGGATCTGTTGACTGAAGTTGACTGAGTTTTGGAGGTTAAAGAGGCTTTCCCCACAAAGACAGGAAGGTGGCAGAGATGTGTGAAAGCGGCTGCAGCCTCACTGTACAGAGCAGCGCAGAGTGAATGAACAGCTCTGGCTGTGACGCTGGGAGTGAGGGAGACAGACTGCATGAAGTCCTTTCAGGCTTTGGGTTTCTTCGCAGCTTAGTGTTGATTGAGTCAGTGTGTGAGCTGGTTGAAAACCTCAGCTTCATCTCCCAAAGCCCTCCAGCTGTCACGTAGTCAGGTGAAGGCAGCGCATCCAGGACAAGGGGGATATTTAACATGCTCAGCACAGATGGAAGTTCTACCCTTTGGAAAGGTAACTGACAGACACACTTAGAAGACACTATGTAAGACTTATTTCACTGCAGTGCAACCAGAGCCATCAGACAGCTGGAGATGATTTCAAACACATTTCTTTATGTGAATTTTGCAGCTCATAAGAGTCAATAAGAGCGTACTTAAGCTCTGAGAGCACAGAGAATTTATTCCTGCTGGCTTCACCAGTTTGATTAAGAGCTTCAAGTTTCGCTTAATACGTTTCTCACCTGCAGCTGAATGTCACGCAGACTTGATTCACAGAGACAGAGATAGTTCATGCGTTCACCACCTTAACCAATTTAAGTGAAGCATGTTTATTCACCTCTTCCTCACTGGCCTGAGGCTTCTTGCAGGCAGAATCCTGAGCTAAATACATGCTAACACGCCCACATTGGCTATGCGATGCATGCAGTAGACGAATGCAGTCTTTGCATCTGTTAATCATCCTTGTTGTGTGTGTTAGCATGCTAGCTCACCTCAGGCTAACAAGATAGTGATAAGTTCTGTGCAGGTTCTGCTTCATTTCCAGGAAATGTGAGGTCTCTAAAACCTGGCTGACCCAGAACCAATCACCAATACAATAGATCTTTCAAGCTGGATCGTTCAAAACACAATCATTCAAACAGG
This sequence comes from Halichoeres trimaculatus, assembly GCF_033239565.1. NCBI lineage: Eukaryota > Metazoa > Chordata > Actinopteri > Labriformes > Labridae > Halichoeres > Halichoeres trimaculatus. The sequence continues at coordinate 31,068,575 of NW_027437196.1, read as the reverse complement.
AGGGTATTATTTTTGTGATTGGTTCAGCTGATATGTTGCACAGTTCAAAAAGTGCTGCTTGGCTACCCAGAGGCTCCTTGGTGGTTTTAGGAAGTCATTTCCAAAGGGGGTATTGTTGAAGTTTGCTGAACATGAGATGAAAATGCTCACACCTGTTGCATACTTACATGAGATGTTTTTTTAATTGTACTACTATTCATCCATTCATCTGTTTCCCACCACTTATCCAGGACCGAGTTGCGGGGGCAGCAGTGCCTTCAGCGAAGACCAATGGCCCCTGTCCCCGGCCACTTCTACCAGCTCTTCTGAGGGGATACCAAGGCGTTCCCAGACAAGTTGAGAGATATAATCTCTCCACCGTGTCCTGGGTCTGCCCTGGGGTCTCCTCCCAGTTTGACATGCATGGAACACCTCCCCAGGGAGGCGTCCAGGAGGCATCCTCACCAGGTGCCCGAACCACCTCATCTGGCTCCTTTCGATGTGGAGGAGCAGCAGCTTTACCCCGAGCCTCTGCCGGATGTCTAAGCTACGAACCCTATCTCTAAGACTGAGCCCAGACACCCTGCAGAGAAAGCTCATTTCAGCTGCTTGTATCTGTGATCTTGTTCTTTCGGTCACTACCATAGACTGTAGAAAACATGGACTTAGTCTCGCTGACGTCACCAGTCTGTTTCTGAAACAGAAAATGAAGCACATTGGCAATAGTGGCCATATTGGCAGTGGAGAGGGCTTCGCCTACAGCCATAGGGCACCGGCCGTCACATGACACTCAGCTGTGCCTCTTATTAAGGGAGCTCGCGATCTTAATATCCTCTGAACGGCCGCGTTAGAAAAAAATTCACCCCCCATACAGTGGGAGCAAAATTAGTGACTCAAATAGGAGACGTTTTTTGAACCAGGCTGTAAATAGGTTAATTTCTGCTTTGAAAATGGCTTTTTTTGGCTTGTTGTGTATGTGACTTCCGCCACTTCTAGAGCCAGCCTCAAGCAAACACTCAAGAAACAGCAGGTATTAGCACCTCCGCATTGTCTCATATTCTCAGACCGGAGGTTTGCTGCTTGGTCACTACACACAGCTTGTGACCATAGGTGAGGGTCGGAACGTAGATTGACCAGTAAATTGAGAGCCTCGCCTTCTGGTTCAGCTCTCTCTTCACCATAACAACGTCACTGCTGACACCGCCCTGATCTGTCTTTCAATCTCTTGCTCCATTTTCCCCTCACTCGTGAACAAGACCCCGAGATACTTGAACTCCTCCACTTGGGGCAAAGTCTCTCTCCCGACCTAAAGTAGGTAGTCCACCCTTTTCCGACTGAGAACCATGGCCTCGGACTTAGAGGTGCTGATCTTCATCCCGGCTGCTTCAAACTCGGCTGCAAACTGCCCCAGTGCAAGCTGGAGGTCAGTGTTCGATGAGGCCAACATTATTCGCAAAAAGCAGAGATGCAATCCTGAGACCCCTAAAGCTGACTCCCTCCGCTACTTGACTGCGCCTAGAAATCCTGTCCATAAAAGTAATGAACAGAATTGGTGACATAGGAAAAGTTTAAGGAAAGTTTCTTTGGGCAGGGTTAGAGTGACAGTGAGGCGACAGTAGAATAGTCGGTCCATGAAAATATTGTCTAACATCAAACCGGTCCGTGGCGCAAAAAAGGTTGGGGACCGCTGCCCTAGAGCGAAGAATCACACTTAGGTGGGTCTTGGTTTGGTGGCGAACGGTACCTGCCTGACTGCACTGTGTGAAAACAAGTGTAAAGTTTGGCAGAGAGTGGTTAAGATGTAAGGTTGTTCTTTGGGGGCCAGGCTTGACCTCTTACTTCCAGTGAAAGAAACTCTTAATGCTTCAGCATACCAAAACAATTTAGATGATCTGATGCTCCCAACTTAGTGGGAACACTTTGGGGATGGACCAAACAGCCAAACCTTGGTAAGACCAAAAGAGGTGATCCCTGCCCAGACTAAACAGGAGCACAGTCTTTACCATGCCCTGTATGAAAGCATGATTTTGGAATGTTCAGGCCTTTGTAACAATGACAGGAAATGATTATGACTACTGGAAAAAGGAAATCCGTCACTAAAATGAAATGAGCTGTGGATGCAAACAGGGAGAGGAAGAGACAACATGTCTGAAAAATGTTTTGTTGGATGATTTTATAATAGGCCAGCTTGAAAAAGGTACACAACAGTATAGAAACTTTAGAACTGTTCCATGAGAGGGTGAAAGAGGGTACAATCATTGATTGCTACATGATTGCCACACACACATTCACTCCACCCACACCAGACATACTGATCCACTGACACACACCTCGGCTTTGTCTTGACCATTTAAGCTTTTGCATATTCTTTAAATAAATATTTGGTTAAGTCAAGTTGATTGTGTGCTCCCCCTTTATTTTTGTTGTGATCTGTGAGCCAGGTCGTGACAAATTGGGGGCTCGTCCAGCCGTTGTATCTTGTGATTCATTCATTGGGTGAGTAGAGTGCTTTGAAAAGTTTGTGAATGAAATCACGTTACTGTTTACCACGGATAGCTGCATGCGGGCAGATACGCGTAAGGGCTTTGTTGTGCAGTTTCTTAATAAAAGGTGGAGTATATGATCAACTGTTTAAACGTAAGTAGTGTGGCATTACCTGTGTTGTTGCTTTGGTTTCGGTCGGGAACTGTGAGTGTTTTGTATGTTTTGTTTTTTTTCCTTTTTTTTTTTTTTTCCAAGCTTTCTTCATCCTCAGTAGAGTCCACAGGGCTGTGCATGGTGGCTAGAAGCTGTAGCTGTACCTCAGTCCCTACTAGGCTGTAGGGTGGACCCCCTTTGGAGGTCGTCCGGGGGGGTTTGGTTAGTGTGGTGTGAAAGTGGCAGGAGCAGTTCTCTTGGGAACACTTCCGCTGCTTTCTGGAAAGTCGCCATATGATGGTTGCTTTCCAGGCTGACGGGCTATCATCATTGGAGGTATATAATACTGATTATTACTGGCAATGCAGTGCATAAAAACCCACCAGAAGTACCACCTGAAGACTAGGGAGGGAGTTTAGTAAGATCATGGTCAGGCAGTTAGTGGGAAGGAGCTGCAGTGAGGCGAATTGACCGTGGGTTGCCAGTGTGTGTGTGGACTCTAGCTGGGTCGGCGGGGTGGTGTTTTAATTCCGACTACGTCAGTTAACAGGTTTGTATGGTAGGTAACCATAAATTTGAGAGAGTTCAGCATTGATCAATTTGGTTGTTGCAGCTTATAAAATGTCGGAGATTACCAATTTTGTTTGTGCTCCCAAGGAGTTTTTGGATAAGTGCACCAAAGAACAATTACTGAGAATTGCTGACCATTATAATATTGAGATTTTGGATAAACGGTTAAAGGACACAGCAAAAAGTATTTTGAGGGCCAATCTAAGTGAAATGGGAGTGTCAACCGAAAGTACAGAGCAGCCTCCTCCTGCTGTTTCAACAGTTGTGTTCTCCCCTGTAGTGGCAACTTCCAATTTAACTTTTGAGAAAGAAAGAAAGCAGAAAGAATTGTTGATGTTGCAACTAAAACATGATAAAATGAAGCAGGCAGCAGAGATTGAGAAGCAGTTGGCTGTTCAAAGGTTGCATTTTGAGACCGAGCAGGCAAAGCTGTCTTTAGAACAGTCCAGGTTAGAACTAATTAAGAGTGGAAAGTTGGTAAAGGAGCCTATCAGGAGCATGGATTCGTTTCTGATTTGTCCTTAGGCGCCTGGTGACTGTTTTGATGTGTGGAATAATCTCCAGTTGTTGCCAAAATTTAATGAATGGGAGCCGGAGCCATTTTTCTCTCTGTTTGAGCGGGCAGTGGCCCGATGCTGCGCGTTGAGGTGTAGAGGGCAGAGTGGCATCGTGCTGTTCACGGACGTGGCTGACGGAGCTGACGGAGCTGACACCGGACGCCGGCGCCACATTGGAGTAGCTTCGCCTGCTGTGAGCAGACAGGATCCAGGAGACAGAGACTGAACAGACTGCTGGGGAGACTCAGTCCTGGACCCTGTGGAGGTGGAGACTGGCTGGGCTGGAGAGTGGTGGATGGGCTGTCGTTATCTATTTTCTTGTGGACCTTTTTGAACTTTCTGTGCACTTTCTTACTTTTGTTTTCTTGATTGCTGCTGTGACTCCTGAATTTCCCCTCTGGGATAAAGTATATTCTATTCTATTCTATTCTATTCTATTCTATTCTATTCTATTCTATTCTATTCAGTGCGCTCTGATGGGCAGGGTGCAGGAAGCATACTCTACCTTATCTGCAGTTGATAGTCAGGATTATCTCACTGTTAAAACAGCTGTGTTAAAAGTGTACAAGTTGGTCCCAGAGGTGTATCGTCAGCGTTTCCGTACATGGAGGAAGGGAGACAGACACATCTTGAGTTCACCCCTGATTTAAACTGTCATTTTACGCGCTGGCATACTGCATTAAATGTCGAAAGTTTCCAGGAGCTGTGTGACCTCATAGTGTTTGAGAGTTTTGTAGATTCATTATCTGAGAATACTGCTCAACATGTTAACTATCATGAGGTAAGGACTGCATTGGAAGCTGCTGCGTTAGCGGATAATTATGTGTTGACGCACAAGCCCTCTTTTGTTGGAGTACGCGCCCGACACTCAGATCACAACGAACGTGTGGATACAGCTGGGGTAAGCTATCCCTCCATGCGTAAATCCTAATTCACTGATCGTACCAGAAAAAGTACGGAGAAGTTAGGCCACTTTTGTCACAAAAAAGGACATGTAAAGCTGATTGTTATGCTCTTAAGGGTAGGACTCAGCAAGTAGTCCTGCGGGCCAGCCAAAGGGGGCATGCTGTGTCTGGATCTAAACTGTCTTCAGTAAGCATTGAAAGTCTGAATGAGCAGGACAAGTCACCTTCTTGTGGGCTGGAGAGTTTCCTGCCGTTTATATTATATGGGTGTGCTCTCTGGTAGGAAGTGACATAAAAAAAAAAACAGTCAAAATTTTACGAGATACTTCTGCGTTTGATTCGCTTATTCAGGCTTCAGTATTACCTTTCTCTGAGGAGAGTGATATGGGATGCTCTGTGCCAGTATTGGGGATGGGGATGAAGATGTTACAGGTCCCATTGCACAATATTATGCTCCATTCTGATCTATTAAAGGGACAAATATCAGTGGGTGTGCAACCAGCGTTGCCGATGGATGGAATCACACTGATCCTGGGAAATGGAGTGGCAGGTGAGTGTGTCTGGGCTGATGCTCCACCACAGTCTCCGGTAGTGTCTTCTGTCCCGCTGGTGAGAAAGCAGCCTGATGACAATGAGAAAATGTATCCTGAAGTTTTTATAGCATGTGCAGTTATACGTTCCATGGCACAGAAAACTTCTCATACAAACTCTGAGTCACACAAGGTGAATGCTGAACAGTCTTGTGTTTTGTCTTTACCTGATGTTCCTCTCTCCGTGTCACAGGAGGAGCTCAGATGTGAGCAGCATGCAGATCCGTCTCTGGGAGGGTGTTTTGACCAGGTGTTGCCCGCAGAAGAGGTGGAAAATAATTCCTATTGTTATTTTTTGTATGATGAGCTGCTCGTCCAAAAATGGGTGCCTCGTGGGGATGAGTTCATAGGTGATCCCATCATTCAGATTGTTGTGAATCCAAGTTCCGTGAGTCTGTGTTGAAGTTAGCTCATGATGAGTCTGTTCATTGGGGTGTCAGAAAGACATACAATCGGGTCCTACGACATTTCTTTCGGCCAAGGTTAAAGAAAGATGTTGCAGCACACATAAGATCATGTCACACATCTCAGCTTACAGGTAAGCCAAACCAAACTGGGAAACCTGCTCCAACTGTTCCCGATTCCTGCTGTTCGCCAGCCGTTCGAGCACTTAATCGTGGACTGTGTGGGTCTGTTGCCACGCGCTAGATCGGGGGCAATGTACTTATTGACGGTGATGTGCCAGAGTACCTGTTATCCTGCAGCGTATCCTTTACGCTCAATAACTGCGAGATCGATAGTGCACGCTCTGTCGCATTTTATTTTAATATTTGGGATCCATAAGATCATACAAACTGACCAAGGCTCAAATTTTACCTCTCGTCTTTTTGCCCAAGTTTTGGGACAGATTCGTGTTCAGCATAACAAGGCATCTGCCTACCACGCACAGAGTCAGGGAGCGCTAGAGCGTTTCCATCAGACATTAAAGTCTCTTCTGAGCTCTTACTGTACTGAGATGGAGGGTGACTGGGAGGTGAGGTTACCTTGGCTTATGTTGGCTGCTCATGAGGTAACACAGGAGAGCACAGGTTTTAGTTGAAACGATCTTGTGTTTTGGCATACTGTACTTGGTCCTTTATATCTTCTGTATGACCAGTGGAAAGAGACAGATCCACCGGAGAATTTCATCGACTATGTCAATGGGTTCCGTTACAGGCTGTATGCTGCTAGTGAGCAGGCAAAGAAAAACCTTACTGCTGCACAAGGGAAGATATGACAGACGGGCAGAGCACCTCAGTGAAGGGGATCAGGTGTTGGCTTTGATGCCTATTGTTAATTCACCTTTCCAGGCTAAGTATGCAGGCCCATACAAGGTTTTGAAGCAAACGTCTGAGCACAATTAAATCATAGCTACACCAGAACACAGGAAAAATACACAACTTTGTCACGTAAATCTGTTGAAGCCATACTCTGATCGGGGGTCAGCAGGTCCAGATAAGGTTGAGGGATCATGTTCTCCCAGTGGCGAACCGTGAGTCCTACAGCTGGGCCTTCACCTCAGCTCTCACAGCCCAGAAAAGAAATCATCGCAGAAAAAAACAGTATGATGATTTGAAAGCGTTTAACAGCTACAATCCTTTAATTAAATAAAGGATGACAAGGATGTAAATAAAGAGATGATAACATCAATAACGTTCTCTGCAACAAAAAACATTCTCAACCAGGGCTCTACACTAACTTTTCACTGGTTGTACCATTAATTTATTTATCTGTGTGTAGTAACCATAGCTATTATTTTGCTGAATATTTTAATGTAAATATGAAGTTTGTCTGCAACAAGCTCTGGCTGACAAAACAAGTTATTTCCTTTATGTAACTTTAAAAGAAGACAATAAAAATGCCTTAATAAAAGCAAATAATAACAACAGACATGCATGTGTGAACATATCAGGGTTATTACAGTTACCAAAAAAATGTCATTGAATAAATTTAAAAAAAAAGAAGCTTTACATAAAACAATGACTAAAATAATTAAGTGAGTTTACAAAACTTACTAAAATAACCTAAAATGATAGAGGAAAATATCTTTAGTTTTTTTTTTCTTTGTCAGTCTGTGTCATACATAAACTCGTTACTTTTACCCATTGAGAGTACTGGCAGGCTGCTAACACTCCTGAATATGGAGGGAGTCTCCCATTTTTTAAAGCCCTTCTCTGGCTGTTCTCCTGGCTTGTGATTTCTCTTGATTGTCCCCCAACTTTAAGTATGCTCCTGTGAGCTCTAATATTTTCGATCAAGTCCCATGTGCGTTACATCGAAAACTCAGAAACCATCCTCCCCCTCTCTCTTAGTTGGTTTGATCCAAAGACGCTGCAGGAGACCTCAGAGACAGAGACAGATAACTGTGCAGCACTTGTTGATGAAGACTATATCAGAGCCTTAGCTGTTTTCTATCTTTCTTTTTTGGTGTTGACATGACATGTTGTGAGATAAACTAACATAGCTCTGCTCTAACGCAGCATCCTCTTCAATCAGGAGAGTTTAGAGCAGCGTGAATCTTATAGTGAGAAGGCAGACACTAAAATAGGGAATTGCGTGTCGCTGTGAAGTTTTGTCTGTCTTTGGTGTGTGATGCACATACGCGCTGCGCGTGTATGCGATTGCACTCTCTCTTCAGAACAGGAGAGTTCAGGTGGAGGAGACTGACAGAGCCAGTGAAAGAGAGGGAGAATTCAATCCACATTGTCTTACACATTGCCCGTGATAGATGGAGTATTAAGACATATGCACTCACACCTGCGCAACTAGATGAAATTTTTACTCGCACACGCTGAAAATATTGCTAACAAGCTAGCCACGATTTCCCTCTCGTCTTCTGCCATTTCTTGCACCGCTCTAACCACTCTGCCCACTGTTTGGACTTCACGAAGGCCTTTTGCTGCATTTGAGGGAACCCGTAACTCCCAGTTGAAATCTCTGAGTTCTGACCTGAAAGCGTTCTAGGCAATTTACGACTTCACTTTGAACGCAAGAAATTCTGGGATGTAAACAAACTAGCATGGCGGAAATTCTAAGATTTATGCTTGGTAATTTCAATTACCAAAGGAGCCTGCAAGTTCTTTATTTAAATGGAACGGAGGAGGGGACACCACCGCATCCATAGAGGCTGCCATATTTTTTAGGCACAGATGTGATGTCACAAGTCGTAACTCAGTGTACATCAATCTGGTACGAGTTCAACTGCCATTCCAGGGCATTTTCACAAGTCACGGGTGGGAAATATACCTGTTACGGGTTGCCTGGAACGCACCATAAGATCTTTTGTTTTTGTCCCGCCCCCCAAAAAAATCAAATCCTGATTGGTCAATTTTCCTGTCTCTCTCCAAACCAAAACACATAGCCCAGCCTTCGTGAAGTTCTAACCTCTTAATGAGCCAGCAAACCGGGCTCTGATAAAGGTAACATGTTTCAAGACAGTAATCCTTTCATTGCTGAAGTGACCTTTGCAGTACACTTAATTTCAAAACTTACATGATTCCTCTGTTGCTAGGCGCTGCCCAAGTAGCTGCCTGTTGCAGTAGCTGTCTCGTTTTTGTCCGTTTCTTGTAATTTTTTTCATTTCTTTTTTGTCATCTTTGTATTTGGAGTGGATCATTACTTTAAATAGTTCATCGTGGGTCATGGACACCAAACTTTTTGTGGCTTCAGCGATATATATTACTACTTTTCTCCTGTGTTTGTCTTGAGATCCTACATGTAACCATGGCTGCATTGTTTACATGTGAAATTAGCTGTTAGCAGCCTGTAGCATGTCAATGCTAACTAGTGTAGGGCTTGATGACTTCCCTCGAGGGATGTCATCTATGTTAGACAATGGCATAACTGAGCCGTCCTTCTCCAGTTGGGCTTCACTGTGCTTACTGGTTCCGAAGTCTGATGATATCTCAAGGTTCTGCAGTAATTTTTGAAAAAAAGGTAAAAGGTAAATGCAGTAAATAAATCATACTCTTTCCCTCCTCCACGCATGGAAGACTGCATTGATCAAGTCGGACAGGCTAGATATGTCAGTAAGTTTGACTTACTAAAAGATTATTTGCAGGTCCCTTTGTCTGCGTGGGCGCGAGAGATAGCTTCATTCATCACTCCTATGGGGTTATATCATAGACTGTAAACAAAATGGACGAAGCGTCGCTGACGTCACCCGTGCGTTCTGAGACACGATTTTGAAGCCAATCCATGGCTGCGGCCATCATGGAAATGCAGCCTTCCGGTGGAGCCAGGCTCCAGTTCAGAGGCGGAGTCTGGGCGGGCTGAATTGTGGTTGGCCGATGAAACCGCGCCCATTTAGTTCGACGCTACGGCTAAGCTACGCTAAATGCTACTTAGCGGAGCTAACGTAAGCTAACTGGCTACTGACCGGCAATCCCCTTCGTCTCCGAACCTCCGCACCCTTTGATCGCACTTTTTGAGGTAAGTTGAGCCAAAACTTTAGAAAAGTTGTGAGAAACTGTCATCTTGTATTTCAATATACAATTTTATTATTTAAACATGCAAGTTATTTCTCAGTGTACAAGTATAGTAAAAAATGATGACAGTAATTAGATGTTATCCTGACCATAAACTTATCCTGACTATACTCCTAGCTTGAAAAATTACTACATTACTATTTTAAAGTATGTTTCAGTGTCTACATTACTTATCAAATGGTTAATATCAAAAAATTCAAATTATCATAATCACATTGATATGTGTTTGATTTGGGTACCGCTGGGTGATAATTACATAAAGTTTAGGTAGAGAAGTATTTGTAATTATACGGTGCTTGTGCATGCTCTTTTTTAAAGTTCATTGGGGGAGCATAATATTTAATAAGATGAAAGTTATGAGACTGAATAAGGAAGTACATCATACTGCAATGGATTTAATATTATACAGTTGTGGTTTTGCCACAAAGGAGTCCAAAGACTGTGTAAAACTGGTACTCAAATAGCAAAAAGTATGGTAATTACTTGGACATGAAAGTTAAAAAAATCTCTTTCTTAACATATATATTTTTACTTTCCCTTATACACCTAAGGAACAAGCCATGACTGCCTGCCCTCCAAACACCATCCCTGTGGATTTTGAACCACCTGTGACACCTGCAGCAACCTGGGATGAAAGATGACCTCCAGCAGCTCCGTGTCCAGCACCCAGACATGAAAATAATTTTGTCTGGCATCACCCAGAGATGCCAGTGGAACGTTAAAACTCAGCAAAGATGGAAAAGAGCAGAAAATGTATAAATAGTGGTGTGCTTATTGAGCACCCTCACATTAGACATGACAGCCCTGGACTATTTTTGAGGGATGGAGTTATTTCACACCAAGCGGAAATTATAAAATACACTAGCACAGTGTCTTAAAAACACAGTGAACTGTCTCTGCCTTTGAAGCTGGTCTTCGGGAACTTTTTATTTGATAGTCCATCACTTTCATTTCAAATGTTGAGTTTCAGGTAAATTTTTAAAAGAATCCAAAGCCATAACACTGTTTTTTTTCTGTGGTTTTTCAACTTTCCAAAACTATTTTCATGTTCGTGTCTGTATCTGTTCCTGACACAGTATGGATTGCAGACCTAACTGGCAGGCTTCGTGAGACTCTCACTGACAGCTAGTGTGCTGGGTTCCAGTCTGCAGTCAGTCTTAACCAGACTTCTAAAGAAGTGACACTCTTAGCGCATGTACATGGACTTCATTTTTTAAGACTTTTTGTTTCCAAGCCAGTGTGTTGAAGTAATTTTTTTAAAGTTTGTGTTAGTCTGTACAGTTTTGTTTCTTGTTACAACAGTTTAAAAATATGTTTGCGCTGAATAAATTATTGTTATGTTTGAATCACTTTGTGTTAATTACTGACAGCAAGTTTTGGGCTTCAGATACCCTCAAAAGCATGAACCTTTAACTCATTCACTCATTGAAGAGGCTTTATTAACACAAAGCTTTTCTGTGACGGAACATTGATAAGAAAGCATTTTATTTCTGTTTGGAGTGAGTTACTTTTCTATACAGAATAACTAATGACTATTGCCCCCAAATTGTAAGTTAGGTTTGAAGACAGACCTTTTTTAACAACATTCTGATCAAAGTCAAAATTCAAAAGGAATAATGCATTGGAAAAATATGTGCACTAACAGCACAGTGGATGAGGTGCTGGATAAACTGTCTCAGATCAAGAATAAGATACCTGCCTGCTGCACATAGTTTTTAAGCTTGAATAATAGTGTCCTTCCACCCACTCACAGGCATTGTCTGGCTGTGATAATGGGAATTTAGTAACAATCAGATATTGGATCCAACTGTAAGCAATTCTATCAACCTGATTTGTGTTTGTGGACACTTTCACAGTTCTGCCACTTGGCCGCAGTATTTTTCCCACTCACCACCGTTTTGGACATACTCACCTGTACATCAGGTAACACAGCGCACCTGAGGACCCAGTTGCAGCTCATCTGCGGTCAGACCTGTTTTTAAACCAGACTGTACAAAAACTTTCCCTTTTCCCTTACAGTACTGTTGCCTTGTTTTGAAATTTTATCTGTTTAAGTTTCTTTCATCCAAAGACATTTCTGGCCTTTTTTGAGCTGGGCTTGGGTCCAAACAACACTTCTTACTATCACATTACAACACTAACTATACATTTCTCATACAATGACAGCAATGCATGAGATGATTTTAAGAAAAATGAAGGAGGCCCATTGAGTTTTGAAAAAGTCTTTAGTTAGCAAATATCCCTGATTACAACAGAATTTTAATTAGTTATCCATTAAGGCAATACATCTACTAACAGTCAGCATCGAGTCTTGAACCCCCACAAGTTTACCTAAAAAGTATGATTAGTTTAACAAGCCAAAAGGAAATACTAATACTACCTTCTTAAACACTTTCAATTGGATCAAGGAGAGCAGTTTAAGGGTTTTATTTCACAAGATGTATGTTGATCCAAAGTCCAGAGATCCAGATCTACAGAGGATATAACAGAGAGAGCTAGGCAGTGTGGACGAAGGGCGGCAGGGCAGGAGCTTGAAGGAGGCACTGGAGGTTAAACACAGACACACAGGGTAGGTCACAGGTAAAATCACGGAAATTAACTTCAGAAAGTTTTGCAGTCACTAATATCATCAACACTGAAAATGCTGCAACTACTAACAGAGCATTCAAGTCACTTAGAGGCTTAGTTTCAATTATGAATCATGCTTCATTCATCACTCTCATCTGAAAAAAAGATGTTTCTAAAATAAATGTCAGAGATTTTATGTATAAAAGTAATTACTCTTCCATTACCTCTCTATGACAAAACAAAACTCCCCACAAATGACTGGTTTGATAAGTATTTGTACACTGACAATTACACTATAAAACATGCTCAACTTCATTTATGCCTTAGTTTTGATATAGTGTGTATAAGTTAGAATTTAGTTTTGGGTATCACTTAATCAGTTTACAACAATAAGGTCTCTGTACCCTGGAGTCAGTGCTGAAGTGACAACTTTCAACGTGTTCACTGCACAAGCAAGAGGCCTCGTTGGGAGTCCAGTTGTCTCTTCTCATGTTGATCACCCACTGGTTCAGCCTGTCTGGATCACCTAGGGGAAAATTGACAAGTGCATCAAAATACAGGCAAGCTGACCTTAATCACATGTCTATTGAAAATTACAGCTGGGATTTTGTATTTTGGATGTTTCACAATGACTTCATTTTATTTCAAGATATCTCTCCTGCAATCAAAATAGTGTTGTAAATTCTACTGTAATCACATGAGAGTTGAGAGATGAGATTCCAACATGAATCTTGTAATGCAGTTGCACCTTGCTACTGGCACACAGTAGTCACTGAAGTCAGCAGCTATTTAAAGTCATTTTCCTCAAAATGAAATGTTTTTTATGGTGGGACTGCATATCAGTCTGTCTATATCATGCCATACTTCTTAGTGCATGGGATTTGATTTTGATGAAATATATATTGCACAAAGTTAAAGAAAATGTGTGCATATATGTTAACATGTTTTGAATGGCATAATAGAAAGAAATAATTATTCATCGATTAACCAAAACATTTATACATTTAGTTCATACCCTTTTATGCTAAATACTTAGACACATGTACTTCACTGGCGTAGACATGTCTGTAACTTTTTGAAAAGATCACATATTTGAAAAAAAATCACTGAAAACACATTTTTTCAAAGCCCAAGGAGAATTTTAAAGATAATGAAAAAAGTCTGGGCACTGGCTTTCATATTTTGCACACCTGAGGGTTAAGCTGTACTCAGAGAATAGATATTGTCCCCTTCGTTGTAGTGAGATGTCCTGCTTTCACAATGTATCCCACTTGGAGTTCACTGCAGTCATCTATTTAGCTCTGTCTATCTGTCGAACGAAACTAATGATATACCCACAGGCACAGATAGTAACCAAAGAACACAGCACACACTATCTGTACATACTGTTTAGTCTGTTTTTAAGAGCCTCTCTTATGGCCTCTCCCTAGTTTTAACAAATACAGCACAAAGTATTTCAAGGCTATTGTAGTGTAATTAAAACACAACGTAGCCTCATGGACTGTAAATCACGTACCAATATATCCTCAGATTCTCATAATGAAAGATATTGAATTATGGCGTTATACTTTTCAGGAATTTAAAATATACAGATCGATCAGTAGGACCGTTTTCTTCATTGATAATTTTTTTTGTTAGAAAAATCGACGTTCACAGTACCAGATTAATGATCATGTGGTGGACTTGAAATTATCTCACTCGGTAGCTTTGCACTTCACATTTTAACAACCGCGAAAAATTAATTATTCTACATTTAAATCCAAACACATGCCAGTATGCTTTTCTATCATAGGTTTCCATTAGCACTGCCTGCATGTGTGACTTGATCGGCAATTAAAAGCGATCCAAAGCCACAGGGTTAGCTGGCTAACAAGCTCAAGTCATAAGCCGTGGGCCGTGAGCAGTCTACGGCATAGGCGTAGAGCTGCTAGCCGCTCGGTTCGGCTCCGGTCTACGTGCTAACACCTGCTAATAACGTAACACAAAAAATATAGAAAACGAATTACTCACCGGGAAAGCTGCTGCACCGACTTCTTGGACGGTCTGTCAGTACATTCCAAGGCACAGCAGGATACTTTTGGATTCATTTGTGATGAAAACAGTTCAAGCTCAACTACACAATCTGTAACCTAGCCTCCGAGCAAAAAAGCTAATAGACGCTCGCTTGTCAGTCAAGTCAACCACGCCCTCATCTATCCAAATATGGTAAAAGTCGATAAATGTGGATATAATCAAAAGGAAAATATTAGAAAAAAATTCACCCCCCTCACAGTGTGTGCCGATGGTTATGTCAACTTTTAAGACCTAAGCCGTTTGTTGAACCAGGCTGTAAATATGCTTTTTTAATGCCGTAAAAGTCCGTTTTTTTGGCTGGGGGTCTACGTGACTTCCGGTCTTTCTGCAGCCAGCCTCAAGCGGCGTCTCGACGAACAGCGACTTTTAGCACTTCCACATAGGCTTCATTTCTACGAACCGGATGTTGCCCCTTGGGTTATATTCTTACAAGGTGATGCCTTTCAGGTTGCGTAACGCCCTTGCAACGTTGCAGCGACTTATGAATAAAGTGTTGGCAGATTTGGAAAGATGCTCAGTTAATTTGGATGATGTTGTTGTCTTTTCAGATATATGGTCCTCTCATTTGAAACGCATCCATGCTTTCTTCACCTGTTTGGCTGAGGCGCGCCTCACAGTAAACATTGGGAAATGCACATTTACTAAGGCAACGGTGATGTACCTCGGTCGGGTGGTGGGGCAGGGTGCTGTATGTCCTTTGCAGGAGAAAGTTCATGCTGTGATGTGTTATCCCTGGGCCATCAACTAAAAAAGATCTTATGGTTTTCTAGGTCTGGTCGGGTATTATAGGAGTTTTTGTAGGAACTTCTCAGAGGTGATAGCACCACTGACTGACCTGCTTAAAGCCAGTGCCACTTTTGATTGGTCTCCAGTGTGCCAATAGGCCTTTGAAAAAGTAAAGTTATTGATGTGCACTGCACTAGTGTTGGCTGCTCCCAGGTTTGATCGTCCCTTTGCCCTTCAGGTGGGCGCCAGTCATGTGGGGGTAGGGGCGGTCCTCCTGCAGAAAGACTGTTTTGGGTTTGAAAAACCAGGGAGCTTCTTTTCTGAGAAGTTTAACTCCTACCAGTTGAATTATTGAAAAAGAAGCTTTGGCCTTGGTATGGGCCCTCAAACATTTTGATGTATACGTTGGTTCTGGTGTTGTACCTGTGGTGGTCTACACCGACCACAATCCTTTATCATTTCTTAATTCTTTGCAGTGTCTGAATCAAAGATTGATACGATGGTCATTGTTTCTGCAGTCTTATTGGCTAGATATAAGACACATTAAAGGCTCTGACAATGTGGTTGCAGACGCGTTGTCTAGGGTTCCTTGTTAGTAGCCATGTTCAAGTTAGTTCTTGCATTATTCTGCACTCTTGCTCCCTTGTGTCTCTCTCTCCCCTCTCTTAAATATGCTTCCCTTGGTACCAGGTTGCCGAGATGGGAGGAGGTGACGGTGAATATGCAGGATGCAGGTTGCAAGTTAAGGTCAGGTAATCTGTTAAGTTTGCAAAGACTTCTAAATAAAGTATTCAAGTGATTAAATTGAAGTAAATAAAGTGAATAAATTGTGTTAAGACTAAAGCTTGTATTTGTAATTATTCGATGTACTTTAAGCATTTGTTTTTTTTTTTTTTTGAGTGAGTTAATAGTCATAGCTATAACTGGTAGATTTAATTTAGGTAAGTTTAAATCATATATGCTGAGCATGTAGTATAAGACCTGGTTCTGGGGTTAGAACCCTTTTCTTATGGAGGGGGGTGTGACGGCCCTCCCTCCCTAGTGTGTGCTTGTCTTTCCCGGGTTCTGTGTCTTGTCTTATCCGTTGCAGGTTGCTGGTGGGCGGGGTTTCTGCTCACCTGGGAGTACCTGGCCAGTCTCCCAGGTGGATTTAAGCCGTGGCTGATCACCCGCTCTGTCTCTCTCTCTCGTTCATTCCCTCCAGGCGCTCTGAGCAGCAGCATGGTTTTCATTTTTTGGCTTCGGCCCTCTTCGTGTTTTAGTTTTTGCACTCGAACAACATGCCACCCACACCAGACATACTGATCCACTGATGCACACATCTCAGCTTTGTCTTGACCATTTAAGCTTTTGCATTTTCTTTAAATAAATATTTGGTCAAGTTAAGTTGATTGTGTGCTCCCCCTATATTTTTGATGTGATCTGTGAGCCAGGTCGTGACACAAAAGAATGATCTGATATGTTTTACCCTTCCTTTATAGAAGTCTTTACAGTTTTACCTGGATGTTAGCAGCTCCTATATTTGGGACCTTATTTTAAACTGCACTTAATTTTTATAAACAAAATACAACTAACACTTTAAATGAAAAGGCACCATATTCAGCTTGTTTCCACTTCAGCAAAGTGCTGCAAATAGCCTGTATGTTAACATCACCACTACAGCAGGAAACATGTGGTCTGAACCAGACACCTATCCCTTTAAGAGCGGTAAAGGTCAGTTTCATAGAGAAGTGAACAAGCAATGGGATCACTTCAGTCATAAAAAGCATTTTTTGGAATCCATGAATGTCTTATCTGAAATACACCAAACTTTTGTTAAGCAGCTGCCAGTAACTGACCGAGTATTACCGTGACAGGCTGCCTGATTTAGCTACTTTGGCCAACAGTTACATCACAGATTATCCCTTCAGTAAACCTAAACCTAAATACATGTTAAAAAAAAAAAAAAAAAAGGCAAAAGGTGAATGACACAAACCCTTTCCCAAACAGTTGTTTAATCATATTTCATATTACCTAGCTCCAGAAGCAGCCACATGTCCCCTGCTGGTAATCCACATCACATGAGGAACATAAGCCTCTTTCATATGTGCTACATCTAGAATTATCACATGGATTCTACACCATATGTGTCAGTGTAATTCCCTCATTTTACGGACTCAAACTTTTTTTACACTTCCCCCCGCAGGCGTATTTATCCCTCAGAGGGAGATTACAATTCGGGGGTAAAGTATTTCTGCTTTCACATCTCAAACACTGCAGTCACCTCTTAACAAACTGTGAGCTGTGCTTTAGCCATTCCTCTTTCGTCATTAGAGCTCCATGTGTACTATCTCCCAGGCTCAGACTAATGTTGCTGTCTGTCCCTATTCCACGTGTGCTGCATTTTTTAAGGTATCAAATCCATCAAGGCCTGCAGCAAGTCAATATTTTGCTTGGAGTTTGTTGGAAAAGGGGAGCAGAAGTGTGTCTACAGGAATGGCCATTGGAACAAATTGAAAAAACAGATTGTATTTGTGCAAATAAGCATTTGACAAACTGTGTGTATTGTCACGGCTGATAAATGAGGCCTGTGTAAAGCTTTACTCCTGAAATATTTTACACCAAACCCCAATCCTGGACAGTTGATGGGAGGGGAGAAGCTGAACAGGGGAAACCCTTGTGATGTGATTATACCTAAGGAGCTGAAGATCAACTGAAAAAATGAATTATTTAACCCTTTTTCATGTCTATCAAACCTCAAGATGGCTAATGATGATCATAAAGCAGGGTTCTCCAACTCCTACCCAGGAGGGCGGAGAGGCTGCAGGTTTTCTTTCCAACCAAAAACTCCACCAGCTGATTTCACTTATTACCTCACCTCCAAGCAGAGGGCAGGGATTGATCAGTGAAATCAGCTGGTGGAGTTTTAGGTTGGAAAGAAAACCTGCAGCCTCTCGGCCCTCCAGGGTAGGAGTTGGAGATCCCTGTCAGGATTACAACTGATGGCGAGATATCTAAATTTTAGTCCTCTGATTGCCTCGCCATAAAGACAAGTACAAGTGTTTCTATTTCAGGTATACTCAGTGAATTAACACTTGAGCCTACTGACACATCAACACCCTCTGAATGTGAGAAAGAGCCATCTGTAAGTCACTGATTGTAAGTCACAGATTGTATCAAAGCAGAAACAGGAAAAGTGAAACCGGTATAGAAGTTTCTTAAACTTGCCCCTTTCCCAGTGCCAGGCGAGAAAAAATGCTGACAAGAGCCAGAGGCAGACTGGATATCACCAGATCTTTGATTGTACTGAGCCGACCTTGAGTCGTTACCTCAATCAGCGTGTTTCCTCGTGAGGTCTCAATGGCTGCGTCCATACCTCTCTGTTTGCATGAAGGTTTCAATTATGGCAAAAGAGAAAATAAAGCAGAATGTTCTGACACTTTGGGTGCAGCTACATCGAAACAGCAAGTTGCCTCCGAGCTAACTTTAAGAGTCTGTTATTTAAAGCTCAGCACAACCAACTGTAGCATGAATCGGTGTCAAATAATGACTAATTAATTCTTAACAGCAGAATGCCAGCATTCCACTGGAGCGAAAGTATAACTTCCCAAAGACATTTAAACTTACAATATGTGAGTTTAAATTTAAGTCGGGGCACCACCCAGTTTAGAGAAAACAGGGAAACTTTAGAAAGGTTTATTGTAAGAATTTGTGATTTAATAATTCATAAAATTATTAATTATCAAGTCTCAATATCAAAAGGCCGCTATTGTGAATTCTGTTGAACGGTGTACAGAGGCCGTTAATTTCAACCACACAAAGAAAGAAAGCAATTTCTTTATATATGAAAAGTTTATTTACTAACTAGAAAAGCAATTTCTGAAGAAATTGCGCTGTGAATGCAGAATGCTGAAGCAGCTTGCGCTGAACTGCTAATGCAGAATGCTGAACATGGATGACTGAAGATATGTCTGAAAATGGCTGAATGAAGTCTTAGATGACTCACGCTGAAATGCTAAAGCAGAGTACTGAACATGAATGACTGAAGATGTGTCTGAAAATGGTTGAATGAAGTCTTTAAAAGCTTCTGCTCAACTGCTGATGTAGAATGCTGATCATGAATGACTGAGGATATGTCTGAAAATTGTTTTAAAAACTCCTGTAAAAGCTTGCGCTCAACTGCTAATGCAGAATGCTGAATTAGCCTGCCATGAACTCTTGGATGAAAGGAAATAAATGGACAATAAATTGAATGGATGAATGAATTAAAAGTTGAAATGGTTGCGTCTATTCAAAAATTAAAGGAATGAATCAAATTTTAAAGAACATTGAAGGTAATAATGACCTGACTGAGGGTAAATGTAAGTCGGCTATCTTAAACCCTGTTAAAATGTAACCCTGTGTGTCCTGTGTGTGAGTTTTTTAACCATGTAAGCCTGAAGGCTGAGGCCCATCTGAAGCCAGATGTTGCCATGGTGATCATTGTTTACCAACTGCCATCAGAGAGCTGGTGGAGTCTGTTGATTCCCAACACATTCCCTTTGAAATCAGGTTGTAAATGTGCTTGCAATTCTGACAAAAAGAATGATCATGAAGCATGAATCAGTGTAATCTAAAATTGGATTTAAAAGTTTGAATGGCTGAATCAATTCAGGAATTAAAGGAAGGGATTTAAATTTAAAGAAAAAAATCTGGGAAAATAAGGAGCTGACTCAGGGAAATGGAAGTCAAATGCTGTTAAAGTGTGATACTTTCTGCCCTGTGTGTGTGTGTGTGTGTGTGTGTGTGTGTGTGTGTGTGTGTGTGTGTGTGTGTGTGTGTGTTCAATCATGTAAACCTGTCTGCTGAGGCTTTTCTGAAGCCAGATTTTACATTGGTGATCAATGATAAATTAACAGACACATGCTTGTAATTGTTCCTGAATGTTTTGATGAGTTACTATAAAAAGCTGCATGAGATCAAAGGTTACCACGGTGACCAGCTCGCTAAGGGCAGCAGGTGCAGGTGCACAACTTTGCCCTTGTTACTGTAATCTTCTGAAGATTTTGTGGCAAAGCAAGAGTCCGAATCTCCTGTCACCTTGCCAAAACCGTGAGGGCTAGAATAAAAATGAACACACCGTAGGAATCCTGAGACCCAGAGGAAGCTGTTGATCTAAATTTCATGCATGAAGGTCAAGAAATGAACTCACAAGAGCGATAGATAGATGAGGGAAATTTTAATGATCTCTGAGAAAACCCCTCAGGAATTAACATGGAGGTATATGGTTTTTTTTTTTTAACTTCTCATGACAGTTGGCCATTTTGTGAAAAAGTGCTCAATCCTTTTGCTTTAAAAACCACTTTGTCAGAAGCAGGACAAGCCCTCCTCCATTTTGACATATAATATGCCTATGTGGAGCAAAAATTGTGACCAAAAGAGCAGTTTACCCAGAAGATTCCCAGGTTCTGTTTCCCCCTCTCCCTGCTCTGTCGTTTGAATCTCCCACTCTAAGCTGAAACATTCCGTCCAATACACACCAATGTTAAACGGCTCGAAGAGCTGAAATGCATCATGACCTTTGAAGGGTCATTGTGAAGAAACTATGAATGCTAGGAAACATTTGAAACCCTCTAAATGAAGCCAAAAGATAGCTGAATATTTTGAAGTTTGAATGGAGTTTGTAGCTGAATGTATGACTGAATGAGGAGGGTTTGAAGCAGGCTGAAAAAATGTCCTGAAGAGAGGAAATTTTGAAAAAAATTTCGCATTCATCTCTATGGGACCGAGATTTTCGTAAATCGTTGAATATCTCGGAAAGTATTTGTGAAAAGTTTCTGAAGAGTCATAGCCCCCTTGTCCCCACTGAAACACACGTTTTGAAGTTTGAACGGTGAAAATCGGTTGAAGTTTGTCGGAGTTTTAGCGGTCCAAAAAAGCGGGCCGAAGAATGAAGAAGAATAATTTTTTTTGTAACAGAAGAACATATGCTGTGAATGCATTGCTGCATTCACAGCAACTGAAAGAAGAAATTTGTGCATGAATAAATGAAAAGGTGAAAGATATAAAAGGATAAATACATTGATGAATGGAAAGTGAAACTGATCATAAAAACCGGAATAAATGGAACAAAAGGACATAAACCAACCCACATAACCCACTTTCCGTTGCTAGGTGCTGCCCAAGTAGCTGCCTATTGCAGCAGCTCTCTCGTCTTTGTCCGTTTCTTGTAAGTTTTTTCGTCTCGTTTTCATCATCTTTGTTTTTGGAGTGGATCATCACTTTGTATGGTTCATTGTCAGTCACGGACACCAAACTTTTTGTGGCTTCAGCGATATATATTACTACTTTTCTCCTGTGTTTGTCTGAAGATCCTACATGTAACCATGGCTGCATTGTTTACATGTGAAATTAGCTGTTACCAGCCTGTAGCATGTCAATAGTAACTAGAAAAGCAATTTCTGAAGAAATTGCGCTGTGAATGCAGAATGCTGAAGCAGCTTGCGCTGAACTGCTAATGCAACGAAAGCTGAACCTGAATGACTGAAGATATGTCTGAAAATGGTTGAAAAAGTCTTGAAAAGCTTGCGCTCAACTGCTAATGCAGAATGCTGAACATTAATGACTGAAGGTTTGTCTGAAAATGGCTGAATGAAGTCTTAAAATGCTTGCGCTGAACTGCTAAAGCAGAATTCTGAACAAGAATGGCTAAAGTTATGTCTGAAATCATTTGAATTAAGTCTTGAAAAGCTTGTGCTCAACTGCAAAAGCAGAATGCAAAACATGAATGACTGAATTTATGTCTGAAAATGGTTGAAATAATTCATGAAAAGCTGGCACTCAACTGCTAATGCAGAATGCTAAATTAACCTGCCATGAACTCTTGGATGAAAGGAAATTAATGGATGAATCAGTTAAATGGATAAATGAATTCAAAGTTGAAATGGCTGCATCTTTTCAAAATTTAAAGCAATGAACTAAATTTTAAAGAACAGTTATGGAAATAATGACCTGACTGAGGGAAAATGCAAGTCTCATCTCTGAAACCCTGTTAAAATGAAATTCTGTGTGTCCTGTGTGTAAGTTTTTAATCATGTAAGCCTTTTAGCTGAGGCTCATCTGAAGCCAGATGTTGCCATGGTGATCATTGTTTACCAACTGCCATCAGAGAGCTGGTGGAGTCTGTTGATTCCCAACACATTTCACTGAAATCAGGGTGTCAAACTGCCTACAACTGTGACAAAACCAAAGGGCCGATAAGAAAAATGATCACACCGTAGGAATCCTGAGACCCTGAGGAAGCTGTCTGTGTTAATTTCATGTCTAAAGATGCAGAAATAGGCCCATGACAGCGATAGATAGATGAGGGAAATTTGACTGATCTCTGAGAAAACCCCTCAGGAATTAACATTGGAGTACATGGGTGCCGGAGCTGACTTTGCCCGACAGTTGGTCATTTTGTGAAAAAGGGCTCCATCCTTTTGCTTTAAAAACCACTTTGTCAGAGGCAGGACAAGACTACTTACATGCTGAGGGCTTATTTGTGTTGATAGCTCAAAAAATGTGGCCAAGAGAGCAGTTTACCCAGAAGTTTCTCAGGTCTTGTTTCCCCCTCTCCCTGCTCTGTCGTTTGAATCGCCCACTCTGAGCTGAAACATTCCGTCCAATACACACCAATGTTAAATGGCTTGAAGAGCTGAAATGCATCATGACCTTTGAAGGTTCATTGTGAATAAACTATGAATGCTAGGAAACTATGGAAACCCACTGAATGAAGCCAAAAGATAGCTGAACATTTTGAAGTTTGAATGGAGTTTGTAGCTGAATTTATGACTGAATGAGAAGGGTTTGAAGCAGGCTGAAATAATGTCCTGAAGGGAGAAAATTTTGAAAATTCCGCATTCATCTCTATGGGACCGAGATCTCGTAAAACGTTGAATATCTCGGAGAGTATTTGTGAAAAGTTTCTGAAGAGTCATAGCCCCCTTGTCCCCACTGAAACACACGTTTTGAAGTTTGAACGGTGAAAATCGGTTGAAGTTTGCAGAAGTTTTAGCGGTCCAAAAAAGCGGGCGGAAGAAGAAGAAGAAGAAGAAGAAGAACTAGAAAAGCAATTTCTGAAGAAATTGCGCTGTGAATGCAGAATGCTGAAGCAGCTTGCGCTGAACTGCTAATGCAACAAAAGCTGAACCTGAATGACTGAAGATATGTCTGAAAATGGTTGAAAAAGTCTTGAAAAGCTTGCGCTCAACTGCTAATGCAGAATGCTGAACATTAATGACTGAAGGTTTGTCTGAAAGTGGCTGAATGAAGTCTTAAAATGCTTGCGCTGAACTGCTAAAGCAAAATTCTGAACAAGAATGGCTAAAGTTATGTCTGAAATCATTTGAATTAAGTCTTGAAAAGCTTGTGCTCAACTGCAAAAGCAGAATGCTAAACATGAATGACTGAATTTATGTCTGAAAATGGTTGAAATAATTCATGAAAAGCTGGCACTCAACTGCTAATGCAGAATGCTAAATTAACCTGCCATGAACTCTTGGATGAAAGGAAATTAATGGATGAATCAGTTAAATGGATAAATGAATTTAAAGTTGAAATGGCTGCATCTTTTCAAAATTTGAAGCAATGAATTAAATTTTAAAGAACAGTTATGGAAATAATGACCTGACTGAGGGAAAATGCAAGTCTCATCTCTGAAACGCTGTTAAAATGAAATTCTGTGTGTCCTGTGTGTAAGTTTTTAATCATGTAAGCCTTTTAGCTGAGGCTCATCTGAAGCCAGATGTTGCCATGGTGATCATTGTTTACCAACTGCCATCAGAGAGCTGGTGGAGTCTGTTGATTCCCAACACATTTCCACTGAAATCAGGGTGTCAAACTGCCTACAACTGTGACAAAACCAAAGGGCGGATAAGAAAAATGATCACACCGTAGGAATCCTGAGACCCTGAGGAAGCTGTCTGTGTTAATTTCATGTCTAAAGATGCAGAAATAGGCCCATGACAGCGATAGATAGATGAGGGAAATTTGACTGATCTCTGAGAAAACCCCTCAGGAATTAACATTGGAGTACATGGGTGACGGAGCTGACTTTGCCCGACAGTTGGTCATTTTGTGAAAAAGGGCTCCATCCTTTTGCTTTAAAAACCTCTTTGTCAGAAGCAGGACAAGACTACTTACATGCTGAAGGCTTATTTGTGTTGATAGCTCAAAAAATGTGGCCAAGAGAGCAGTTTACCCAGAAGTTTCTCAGGTCTTGTTTCCCCCTCTCCCTGCTCTGTCGTTTGAATCTCCCACTCTGAGCTGAAACATTCCGTCCAATACACACCAATGTTAAATGGCTTGAAGAGTTGAAAATCATCATGACCTTTGAAGGGTCATTGTGAAGTAACTATGAATGCTAGGAAACATTTGAAACCCACTGAATGAAGCCAAAAGATAGCTGAATATTTTGAAGTTTGAATGGAGTTTGTAGCTGAATGTATGACTGAATGAGGAGGGTTTGAAGCAGGCTGAAAAAATGTCCTGAAGAGAGGAAATTTTGAAAATTCCGCATTCATCTCTATGGGACCGAAATCTCGTAAAACGTTGAATATCTCGGAAAGTATTTGTGAAAAGTTTCTGAAGAGTCATAGCCCCCTTGTCCCCACTGAAACACACGTTTTGAAGTTTGAACGGTGAAAATCGGTTGAAGTTTGTAGAAGTTTTAGCGGTCCAAAAAAGCGGGCGGAAGAAGAAGAAGAAGAATAAATTTTTTTGACACAGAAGAACATATGCTGTGAATGCATTACTGCATTCACAGCAACTAGACAATTTCCGCGGAAATCGTGAGAGGGGCTCGGGCGGCAGCAGCCGGGCTTTTTGCATGTGTGGCTTTATTAGCTGATGCCAATCACCTGGCACCTGATATTCAGCTCACTTCTTGATATACCCCTATGCCCCTCCCTATGAGATGTGGTTACAAATGGACTGTGGCTGTTTTTGAGGAGATAGATGATCACCTGATGCATATCACCTGACACCTGATCTTTAGCTGTGTTCTTGATATAAATGGATGGGCCTAACATATGCAGACATTTAAAAGATTACATTTGAAAGAAAGAAATGGAATATTTGGTTATTATGATTAAGTGATTAATGAAGAAAAAAAGTGAAAAAAAAAAAAAACATTACACCACAATCATAAACAATCATAATCATAAAAGATTACACTTCAAAGTCAAACTTTTTCTTTATACAAACATTTATTTATATAAATGTGTCAATCAATTTAATCATTGTTTGTATAGCATTAATTCATAACATGTTTTGTCTCAAGACACTTTACAGTAGAACAGGCTGAAGATAATTCAAATATAAAATACATATGTACATATATACACATACATACATCAAGTACCCAATAGAAATTAAAATAGCAAATGTTGAGTACAAATTATTTACATCAGCCTCTTGAGATGTGGCAGCCAAGCAGAAATGGAGCTACAGCCGTTACCGGACCTATACAGGCCGTCGGCCGACACTGCAACATCCACTGCCCACTTGACTACCAGAAGTAGGGTCCAAAAATCTAAAGAAAGGAGACAAAAGGAGTGAGGCAAATTCTTGTGAATTAGTTTAACATACCTTATCAATCAGAGAAAATCTCTTTTGCGGATTTGTTCTTACCTGAGACATGATTGAATCTGTCCAGCAGGAGTGGAGCCACAGCCATTACAGGACGTATACAGGCAGGTGGTTGACACTGCAGCATCACTCTTATCAAATGACTTGCAGAAGCCAAATCACACGCCTGCTGATGAAAGGAGCGTGACAAATTCAGATTAGTTCGTTATCTGTCATTGATTACTACAAATTCTAATCATTGGGTATTTGTTATTACCTGAGATCTGTTGGCTGAGATGCGTCGACAGGCAGGCTGTAAAGGTCTTCTCCCAACAATCATGTTTTAAAGTATAGAAAAACCTAATCTAATGAATTGGGGACTAAAAACAGACTGTCACATAAAATATGTGACAGGACTAATTAAACAGATTCCAAAAGTGCTGTCACAGGAAATGTGTGACAGGACTTATCATCATTTGTGTTGTCAAATTTTAGCCAGTCAAAACGCAATAGACAGGATTGTGATAGCTGTAGTATGTTTGAAGAACTCCTGACTGAACACATGTAGCTGGTTGGGAAATATAAATGTGATCAATCAGTGTGTTCTTGTCTGTGGTAGACTTGACAATCAATTGAGTGTAGCCTCTGGACAGGAGTGCATCTCTAATGCTTTTTTTGCCTCTGGAAAGGAGGTCTTCATTGAAATCACCACAAACCACAATGGGTTGGTGGTCCATGAGTTCCAATGTGTCCAAGAGGGTGTTCAGGTTTGGCAAAAAGTTTTGCAAACTGTAATTTGGGGGTCTATACACAGTGGCTATAAGCACTTTGACTGGCACCTCAACTTTGAGCACCAGACATTCCATGTCTGTGACATGTTGCATGCACCTGGGAACCTCTGCCTTCAGAGTACTCTTGCAGTACATGGCAACTCCACCACCGGCTTTTGCTACCATGTCTTCATGCGCATCATAAGATGCCCTTCTGCTGCGTTCAAACATGGTATATCCCTCTAGATCGAAGAATGGGGATTCAGGGGACCCTGACAGATGCGTCTCGGTGAGACACAACACATCTGCCAACCTGAGTTCATGATGCGCCCTCAGGTCCACAATGTGAGATGGAAGCCCTTGTGCGTTGTGGTGGACAATTGTCACAGTGGTGCCTGGTTGCTCAGTCCACTTCAAGTGGTGCAGCAGCGGAGTGGCGCTCTGGAAACTCGCGCTGCGCATGTGTTCCAGAGCTGTCATGATATCTGGGTCGGCGTAGATCTTCTTCTCGTCAAAGTCTGTGACAGTCAGACCTGCGAGGGAGGTGGTGCGGCTGAGCGCCACGTACGCCATTCCCGGCTGAAACACACTTTTCAGGCTCACGACAGCTGACGTCACAGTCATACCCTGCACTTTGTGGGCCGTACATGCAAAGGCCAGCTTCAGGGGGAACTGACGTCTGACAACTCCGCCCTTTTTGCCAATGCTCTCCTCAGACCTCTCAAGGTAGACTAAGTTGTCTGAAGGGCCAAGCAACTTTTTGCGGAGAGTCTGTCCTGCCGTGAGATTGTCCAGCTGCAGTCCAAGTAGCTTGACGCCACTCGGTGCACGGTTGTCAGTCACTATGTTGGAGATGGTTCCGAAGGTTCCATTGACGAGACCATCCTCCACGTCCAGGTTCCTGATCAGCATAACACGTGCCCCTTGAGCAGCCAGTATGCTGTCAGGCAAATCTCTTTTGGTGCCCTTGACCTTGTATGTCAGGAGCACCTTCTTGCCCGTAGCGACGTCTTTCTTGTAGTCTGCAGCTACGAGATCAACAACGTCTGTGAGCTGGGTGGCTACTGTTGCTGCATTGTGACTGTCGACCTGTTTGTTGGTGGCAAAAACGTGTAGTGTTTCTGCTGGACAATCCTTGCTATTGGTGATGGCCTGCATGAGCAAGTCTCTGTCTTGATTACTCACAGGAACTTGCTTGCTCTTGACTCGCAGTCGGTTGAGGAGTTCAGCGAAAGCTCGATCGTCTTTCTGGCGCATGATCTCTGTCAGATTGATCATAGAGAAGTGATCTCTCCAGAGATCAAACTCTGTTTCCTCGTAGACACAGAGTGGCTTGGCTCCTCCCAGCGGTGGCAGCTGGTAGAAGTCTCCGACAGCAAGAACAGAAATGCCACCGAATGGACTCCGGTTTCCCTTTATCTGCTGAAATCGCCAGTTGACATAGGCAAACAGCTTCTTGGAAACCATGGAGATCTCATCAATGATGAGAATTTCCACGGACGACAGTGCAGCTCTGACTTCATCAAGTGTATTGCCCAGGCCTTGGTATGGTGGTTCCAGGGACCTTGGGAGCTTGAGGACAGAGTGCAACGTTTTGCCAGAAATGTTGAAGGCTGCCGTGCCTGTGAACGCAGTCAACAGCACTGCGGGCTGGGACATGTCAGCTATGTCCCGGAATCTGGGGAGCTCTCGCAGAATCCTCGTTGCTTCCTCATAAATACACTTGATCACGTGTGATTTGCCGCAACCAGCTCCACCTGAGACAAAGTAGTGGAATGGCTCTGGATCTTGGCCCCACACGCGTTGAAGGCACCATTGCCGCACACTGTAGAAGACGCACGCCTGGGTCTCGTTCAGACTCCGAAACATCTTGCTGACAAAGTCCGAACTTAACCGTGGCGCCTCAATTCTGGGAACCGGTTCCCCGACAACCGGGACTTGGTAGTCAGGGACAGCGTCTTCTTCGCCCTCATCCGGGATGGCTTCGCATATATCAAGGCACTCATCCCGGTCCACCTCAACCTCAGGAGCAAATGTGTTCCAAGCATTAAGGGTTGGACCAATCTTGATGTTCTGGAGTGCCTTGTCAATGGTTTTGCCTCGTCCTTCGTACCGCTCCACATTTCGATCTACGAGACTTTTCACCCAGAGTTGTTTGTAGAACTCTTCATATGTGGGGTGACCCTTGTCCTTCAGTTCGTAGTCTGATCTGTGGGGGAGGTACATCTTCAGCAGCCGTCTGTAGTGCTTTTCTGGTGCCTTGGTTTCAGAAAAGCGGGTGAATCGGATGATTGCTGGTTTGCCCGCTGTCCTCTTTGCGATGAAGCCTTTGTCGTCAAGGAGGGCTATGGCACTTCCCCGCTCAGTTTGCTGGCCGTAGACTACCCTGTAGTCTGACGCAAACTCAGCCAAGCACATGTGCTCAAACTCAGGGGTCTGTGGTCTGTACAGGTATTTGTCAGGTACTCCTGACATCCAGACCTCATCAGACTCTGGTTCCATATCCTTCAGTCGACTCATGGGAAGACTCATCTTCATGCCCTCTTCGTCGGTGTTAAGGAAGATGACAGACCGTGAGGACTTTTTCAGGCGTAGGCTGCATGTGCGAGCAACTGCCTCTTGTGCACTAACCTGCCTGTGCTTTGAGTATGCCTGCATGATGGTCGACATCTCTTCGCGCTGGTTAATGGCAGAGTCTCTGGTCGTATCGATGACTGACTTCAGGAACTCAGACATCTCGTGCTCCGGCTTGGTGATGTACGACATCATGTACATGGCGCAGACTTGGTCGTCAAGGACGTACTGGATGTCCATGTTGGCGTTCCAAGCACGGAGCAGGTCTGGGTTGTACGCATTCACCCAGCAACTGTTGGGATGTCGCTTTAGCAGGATCACGCTACTGCTTGTCAGATTTTTAGCATACTTCATGTATGCCTCACGATCCAAGTTGCAATGGCGGAGGAGATCTGACAAGCTCTCAAACTCTGCCTTTGGATCCATGAGGACACTTCTGAGTCCCTGAAGCTTTGCCTTGGCTTCCTTTTGCTGCCTTTGGATCCCTTCCCTCCATGCCTTTCTCTGCTCTTCTGGGTCTTGACCTTCCTTTCCGTCATTTTCCAAGCTCTCATCATGTGGGTCGGTGATCCAGGTTGTGTCCATGGGCAGCTTGGGGAATCCAAAGCGACACGTGACATTGCCCTTTCTGCACGATGCTGAGTGGTTCCTACTGTGCACCTGAACCTCTGACACAATATTGTAGAGCTCAGGGTCTGTCTCCGGATCAGGCATCTGACAGGTGATGTATTTATCAATGAACTGGCACACAACCCAGTCAGTGTCCTCACCATAGACAGGGGCATTTCGAACCCAGACCAGCATGTGAATGTGTGGGCTTCCTCTGGCCTGAAACTCAACACGATAAAAGTAATCCTCTACCTCACCTATTGGCCGTGCTGGTGAGAGGATTAGATCTGCCATCAGAGAGTCGACCCGCTTTTCAAACATACGCATCACCGTGACAGGGTTGCTGCGCAGAACGTCACACTTGGCTTTCCAGTCGAGAGCTGAAATGTCTCCAAGTGTCTGACCTTGCTGAGCTTTGATGACCTCGATGACTTCCGGCCATCTCATCTCAGCCGCAGAAAAGGTCAGAAAGAATGTGGGTTTTCCAATCTGCCTGAGCATTGCATGGACATCCTTCAGGCTTTTATTCCAATATGCAGGCGTGCCCCTGAGAGGCTGCATGAAACGCGTTGCCTCCTGTCCTTGAATCAATATGTCCAGCTCTTCTTTGTTCTGGAGCATAGAGTTCTTGACAACACGCCCGTCTTTAGTGCGTGCCTTTCCTTTGCGCATTTGAATTGACATGCTGCCTCTCGCGATGTGAGTCTCTGTCACAAACTGTGCAAAGAAAAGGTAGCTTTGGTCTTCGGCAAACCGAGTATCTGCCCCAAACAGCCTGGCATTGAAGTACCTGCTGGGTGATAGTTTAACAGGTCTGTCGTCATCCAGCGTGTTCTCTCCTGTGGGAAACTGGATGGGAAACGCCATGGCTTCTAGTTTCGGGATCGCGAAGAATCCTACCGGTTTGTTGCCTTGGGCAGGGGCAATGCTGAAAATTCCGTCACCATAGGAAAGAATTTCCTGAGCAATGTCTGGTGGCTGCATGCAGGTGTCCAGAGCAAGACCAGGCCTTAGCTCTTCCTGCTGTTCTTCTATTGAGCCTGCTGCTAAATCGGCCTGGCCTAGCTCAATCTGGCTGTCAGACACTTGTAGCAGCACCTCATCAAGGATGTCTTCTCCCCACTGTGCAGCATCAGCAGGGTCGTGCTGCGAGTCTTCATCATCAGACCTCTCAAGCACAGTTCCCCCCTCAACATCCCCAGACAGGATTTCAGGTGACAGCTTGTCTGTGTTGGAAGCAATATAAGGCTGTTGCTCCTGGTCTTGTTGGTCAGCTTGGGCATCTGATGTTAAATCTGCTTGGTCTGGCTCAGCGTAGCTTTCAGATGCTTGCAGCAGCTCCTCGTCAAGCATGCCATCATCTCCCCACTGAGCAGCATCTACATGGCCATGCTGTAAGTCTCTGTCCTCAGCTGGCTCATGGAAGAGGTTTTCAAACGTGGCCTCCTCGTTGATGGTCACGTCCGTGTACTCTGAGTGTTGCTCTCTGAGTTTTGCCAGGGCTGCCAGCACATTTGTCATGTTGACGGTGTAAAAGTGCTGGTAGCCTTTGAAACGAATGTGACGTTTCAGTTTTACCTGCAGCAACTGTGCTTCACAGTTGGAGCGTGGAAGACTATTAACGACGCTTTCCACCTCCGATGGAACGCACACAACAGCTCCTTTGACTGCTCGCTGCTGTCCTTTTGGCAAGGCAATTATTTTTGCAAATGGAAGGATTTTAGCAATGAGCTGTCTTTCAAGCACATTAAGTTCAGCCAACTCTGGGGGAATGGGTGCCAACTCCAAATTGTTTGCTACAGCATATGTTGGGATCTTTCCTCTGCTGAGGTGGCTGTCACAATTGTGGCATATCCATTCCTGCAGTCTCTCTGGTGGAGAGAAGCAAGGGGAAGAGCACTCCATGTCACAAACATGAACATAGCTTCCTGTCAAGCAAGCTTCTGCCACTCTCACATTGGCAGAATATTTCTCTCTCTTGCATGGCTTGACTTGGTTCGGAAACATTGTCCTGTGGCAGACTGTGCAGACATATGTGGGCCCATGGCTGACATTTTCACGGAATGTTGCTATTGCTGCTAACATTACAGAATTAAGCATTGGCTGGCGAGGGG
The DNA here is from genome assembly GCF_033239565.1 of Halichoeres trimaculatus. Classification (NCBI taxonomy): domain Eukaryota; kingdom Metazoa; phylum Chordata; class Actinopteri; order Labriformes; family Labridae; genus Halichoeres; species Halichoeres trimaculatus. The sequence continues at coordinate 31,036,871 of NW_027437196.1, read as the reverse complement.
TTCTGAGGTGTTTGTATTTCCTCTTGATACTGAGTGCTCTTTGCCATTTCACATGAAGTTCAAAGCCAGCATTAGTGGCCAACTTGTGTTTTCTGAGCAGGCTACAGCGTTGGTCGTGATGTAGCCTAAACTCTGGATCCATCTTGTACCTCCGGGCAAAGTATTGTTTTGATGAAGTCTGCCTTGAGCTCCGAAAAGCAGGATCGGTATGGTACCTCTCCGCAAAACGTGTCTTCAATCTGTCCCGAAAAGCAGGATCGGTATGGTACCTCTCCGCAAGACGTGTCTTCAATCTGTCCCGAAAAGCAGGATCGGTATGGTACCTCTCCGCAAGACGTGTCTTCAATCTGTCCCGAAAAGCAGGATCGGTATGGTACCTCTCCGCAAGACGTGTCTTCAATCTGTCCTGAAAAGCAGGATCGGTATGGTACCTCTCTGCAACACGTGTCTTAAGTCTGCTTTGGAAAGCAGGATCGGTATGGTATAGTTTCACAAATTGGTCTCTCATTTGTACTTTGAATTTGTCATAGTAACTTTTGAATGATGACAGACGTTTCTTGCGATAACTGTCATCTACATATTGGGTTTTTTGTGCCTTTATTCTTTTACAGCGAAATTCGGCGCAGTTGGAATACCTCAGCCTCTCATTTAGATTTTTTTTCAACCGCCTGAGTCCATCAGATGCCACTTTGTTTTTTGCTGGTTCTTGTTTCCTACATGCCCTCCTCTTGGCTTTTCGTCTTCTGTGTTTATCCAGTTTGGAGAGCTTTATTGATGCTGGTGGGAAAGATGAGGAACTTTTCACATGCTCCTTAATTTTGTCTGAGAAAGCTGTCCCACTGCCTGTCTGCAATAAATGTTGAGCAGTTTCAGAAAGCTCATCATGGACCTCAGTACATTGATTGCCTAATTTGGACAACTTTATTGATGACTGTGGGACAGCTGAATAACAATTAACATCCTCCTCATTTTTGTCTGACAAAGTTGTCCTACTGTCTGACTGCAATAAATGGGGAGCAGTTTCAGACAGGTCATCTTGGACATGAGTTCCCATGGACTGTTGAGGAACTTCATTGGGCCTGTCAGCATAAAACCAAACAGGGACAAATTCATAAGTAGCAGAGTCTCCACGATCTCTGAAGAGTTTGTGGAGGTGGTCAGCCAGGTCATCGAGTTCCCTAAAAGTCAGGACGATTGCCTTGCCGTTATAACAGGGTAATCCTCTTTTGTCTCTGGAGTGGGAATCAAAGATTCCATATCTCCCAGACTTGTCATCACGGAAGACTGCAATGCACTCCGGAGCAATCAGGATCAAAGCCTGGCTGACCTCTGCTGACAGACATTCCAGCTGGGAGGCGAGTGGAAGCCACCACTGCTGTCTTCCAGGACTGGATGCTTTGGCTTTCAAATAGCCACATCTGATGTCATCTATGTTGACATTGTACAAATTTCTGTCAGTGAGGACTTGCTTTGGCATCTCCTCAACTGTCAGGTGATTGTTTTGGAAGGTCTTGTCATGAATCAGCTGCTGTTTGATTCCGACATACAATGAGTCCCCCTGTGCCAGGACTTTATCGAGTGCAGTCCTGGTGAACTGACACCCCTCATTTTGGTATGCCAAAAATGTAAGTGCATTACAGGTACACTGATGATTGCGGGAGAAGACCTTGTACCGCTTATCACTCTGGGAGTGGCTGGCCTGGACTGACTCCCAACGCTGAGTCTTGGTTCTGGTTTTATCCTGAAATATTTAAAATTGATCAATTATCAGATTTTTATCACCCTTTCAGCTTTATTTTATAAAGTATTGCAGCCTTACTACTAGCATTTGTAACTAAATTTGCATGTGTTCAAATAATTTGCTCAAATGAAGTGATTTTCTGTGTTAATTCTAATGATACCTAATATAGTTGCAGTTTTAAAAATGTCCTGTAGTTAATTATTTTCAGTGTTTCTTTTATCAATTTGTGTCTTTCGTTTATTTTTACTTATGTATATATACACACACACACACACACACACACACATATATATATATATACATTTATATACGGCGTGCAGATTATTTTTTTAACACTGATATCCGATTGGAATCATTATCGGTTGATACCAAAGCCTATAGTTGGGTCATTTTGGACCGAAACGTCACCACAGTGAGCATTGGTCTGATACTGCAAAAGAATTTCATAAAGCCAAAAAAATTGTGATATAGACCTCAAAAGTCATAGCAGCATAGTCCTTTATAATGTGAAATGAGTAATAGACAAGTGTTGTTTACACATAAACACCTACTTTGTTGACTTCAGATGTTATTTCTGTGAACTTTAACTGTATATTATTCAACTCATCATGAGCAGAGCTTCCATTATAACCCTATAGAGACTCTGTAACAGTACTAAAAAAAATGCCCCAAAAATGGCAACTACTCCCTCCCAAACCCTAAAAAAAACACCAAAAGTGGCAGCTATCTTGAATTTGAAGGTTAAAATAAGGTAAAATCATTATGTAACCCTGAAATATGTATTTCTCAACAAAAATAAGCTCTGAAAACATATATTGTCCATAATTGTAGGTCAAGATTTTCAAAAGATAATTTCCAAGACAGCCATTTTAGATTTTGGCCTCTAAAAAAATTTCCCCGCCATTTAAAAAATACACCCTGGCGAAATTTGTTTTTTAGCCCTCTTAGATGACATATCCATTGAGAAACGGACCTTCGCTCACCGCGGTCGTGTTTCGGTACAAAATGACCCAAGTACCAGGTATCAGTATTGGAACCAGAAAAGTTGGATCAGTGCATCCCTAGTGATAGGTATCATGATTTGTTGTTATCTTTCAAAGATTTATTTCTGCCTGCCTTTCTGTGTATATTTTCACTCATTTTTAAATGGTGAGATTTTTATTTTTAAGAGCACTACTTCCTACTTCCTCCTTGTGTTGTTTTGTCAGGAAAGCAAAGCGGCTTGACTACAGAGTGAATAAGCTCATTGTAAAGATGTTAGCTAGAACAAAGAAAATAGGGCAAAACGGCAGCAAATGCAATTAAATGCTAAAAATTTTGAAGATTGAGTACTTTTTAGCAACTCCCCTGAGGAGGTATCAGATTGGTGTGCCTTGTGTTTGTTACCTCTTGACTTTTTGATGATTTGTGTGGGGAAATGGTGAATTGGCAGTGCATTGCTTTTTATAATGCTGAGTAATCTGAAAAAGAGTGTGATTATTAATCATTTACTACAGAGGTGGAAACAGTAATTTTACTGTTTGTTTTCTTTGTTTTGTCAGCTGTCACTTGGTTAAGGAGCTGGTTTTGTAGAAAAAAGTTACATTTTAAAACCTAGAGTTGAATGCCTGAAAGTTTTCAGTGGGATATGCTACATAATGTTTATATAAATACTAGGGCTGTCATTTTAACGCGTTAATTAGATTAATTAATTACAACGCAAATTAACGCGTCATAAAAATTAACGCAGATTAATCTGGATCCCAAACCCGCGAGGCGTTCAAAGACGCACTTATTTTCAAATGTCGAGCATTTACAAACCGTTTGTCCTACATGGAAAAAAAAGTGGTATTCTCGTCAGATTTTCAAATTTCCGATGGTCCCTGAATGTATCACACCGAGCAACATGCTTTGAACCGAGGGGAAGAGAGAGCGCTGTTAAGGGGACTGCCGTCCACATCGCGTTTATTCACTCGTTCTTTTTGAACATCTACAGACAATCAACCGTTTGCTCTAGCTCAATTCTGTAAAAAAAAACAGGTAATTTAAACGCTTAACTGCATCAAACAAGCCCTGAATGATCAAAAAATGTCTTGTATTTAAATCTAAAGAATTCTTTGAAAATTAGCTTCCATCTTCCTGGTGTCATGTTTCAGCTTGGGGCTGCTCTGCACCAATGAGCAACAGTTCGTGTGTTCAGAGCATGTTAAACTGAGAATACTTCACTTTTCTTTGATCCAAGACTTGAATTAAGTGTTTTGTACATAGTTCCTCACAGTTTTTAGCCTTTAGCCCTGGTTCTCCTGACCTCATAGAAGTATGGAATTTCATATTGCAGTGAAAATTGAGTCCACATCATGTAAAAAATGTGAACAGAAGCAAAAAACATCCTAAAAATCAAATCAGCTTATCTTAGGTGCAGGGCTGTGTAGATTTTGTTAAGATAGAACCATAACACTTTTTTCATTTGTTCCTTATGCCTCACGGTACCTAAAAATGTGTTGTATATATTCCCACCTTATTTTTAAATGTTTTTTAATGTCTTTTAATGTAATTTTAATGTCCTGGAATTCAAATTCTTTATTTTGGGACCTTAAGCAGATATGAGATTAAAATGGGATTAATTAGATTAATTAATTACAAATCCTGTAATTAATTAGATTAATTTTTTTAATCGCCTGACAGCACTAATAAATACATACATTATTTCCATGTCCTTATATCATTCACATTTCTGATAATCACAGTAACTATTATCAACACTGACAGAAGTCGTGCTCAAAGGATTCTCTCTAAATTAATTTGCCTTAAAGTCTTTATACTTTTAATGGAAGTAAACCACACAGACACAAAACTATTAATACTTTATTAAACAATTATGATGCTCCTGAATGTTATATCTAGCGTGTCCATGAAAGATGAAGAACATACCTTTTGTGTCGGTGCCTGGGATGAGGTGGATGCATCCGTCATGAACCAGGGCCACTTGGTTTGGGATGGAGTCAGTGTTTGTTTCCCCTGATAAATGACAATGCCAATGAATGTTCAACTCAAGCAACTTCATGCAGTTAATTAATCACTTCATCACTTAAATCAATTAAACCCAGGACTCTTTTATTACCTGCAGAGAATTTTGATGAACTGAAAAAGAGCTGGTTATTTTAGCATTAATTTTTCATAATACAAAGGCTGTTGAATGTGAAGAGGAAAATTTACCTTCTTCCGTGGAGAAATATCGCAGCCGCTATCTGTGACAGTCCAGGCTTGTCCATCTGGTGAGGGGGTCAGAATCTTGGCCACCTGAATACAGAGAAGCAAAATGTCAGTGGGATGAAGATTTTCTGCCAGATAATTTGTGTTATTGAGGAGAAATAATCATTACCTTTGCAACCGGAGAACAGAGGGGAGTGTCTGTCTCCCCCCAACTGCAGGACAACTTGGTTGGGGGTGAGTCAACCAGCTGATGACAGATGAGAAGAAATATAGGAAATGTGAACTTTTTTTAAAATTATTTCTCAATGAAGACCGTGACAAGGCTGCCAATGTTTAGTGTTTGTTTCAAAGGTAGCTTACATTGTGCACTGCAGTTGGGCAGCTTGGAGGGTGGGGGTCTGGGGTCCTGGGTCGTTTCACTGCTGCCGTAGCAGCTGGCTGTGATGTCAGAAAAAGAAACATCAATTAAACATTAATCATTAAAGTTACACAAGACACCGTCATAGTTGTAAAATTGATGTTGTTATTATTGCTCATCTTGTAGACAAACACGAATATTAGAAAAGTATCAATGTTGTCTGTCAAATTCCAAACCCAAACTGCCATTAATGCTGTGCAATGCACAGAGCCAAAGAGAAAATGAGCAACAACTGCAATCAGGAGAGTAAGGAAAGAGAGGATAGAAAACTTACTGCCTGAGCTGAGGAAGCAGGGCTGAAAGGGCCGTCCCCCTCCGATCTCCAGGAACACGAGGCTGGAGGCGTTCCAGCCTTCTGACAAAAGATCATAGTATAGCATTTTAGATACTGAGGGCAGTGTACTGATCTCTGTGAGGACACTGTGAATCCTGTAAAGTTTGATTTGTGGCAGACAGTAACGTACCTTGTTCGCTGGAGAACGGGGGCAAGGAGGGGTCCTGACCCGGTGCTTAACAGCAGGGGACACCACCTGTGCCAACAAAACAAGAAACCTGTCAAACCAACTTAAAAAGCTATGGAACAAAGTGAAACAATATTTCAGAGAAGCAGACTTCAATCAAAGACCATTGTTTGTTAGTTTGACTTTATTACAGATGATATTGAAAAGCATTTGTAACATTAATTGCCATGAACTACACAACTGAAGTTTTATATGAAAACTTTCTGCAGGAAATAAAATGTGAATCACTCAATTTACCTTCTTTGGTTTTGGTGAAGGCTTGAAGTCCGCAAGGCAACACAGATGAGAAGGAGAAACTTTCTCCATGGCACTGAGGGCTGTGCCGCTGAACCAGACGGGGTTCAGTGGAAGAAAGCTCTCCTTCTCCTGTAAACAGAAAACAGACAGCACTGATTACATTTTATACTGTGAAAAACTAAACAACAGTGTCTTAAAAGAATATGTCAAGAATCACACACCTGCTGGTGAGCCATCCTGAGCTCAGTTGAACCTCTGGACCTAGGAGGTTCCTGAGGATGGCCTGTGTGCTAAGACAAAAAGCATCACATTAATAAAAATGGGAGCTAAACTGTCATTAGTCCTAAAGTCATTTTGTCACATGAAATTCGATAAAGATGACACATATTAAGTTTTAAATTACACTATGCATCAGTTACCTTGCCTCCCTGACGGACCGTGCTCCACACAAGAGGATCAGGGCTGCGTGGAGCACGGATGTTCCCTGTCACGACCAGCTTAGGGATGAATTTCCTAACCGGGAGTGATGGCTTGGGAGAGACCTGAGGTGTAGGACGTGGTGTCTCCAGTTGTTCACGGGCAGCAGACCAGAACAACTGAGCAAGGATCCCCATCCCTTCATCATCACTGAGATGGACCTGCAGAGATTAGACAGTTTTAATGTCAGTGAGCCAGTGACATGGACTGAACTTTTCAAGTGAAGGACTTTGCTTCTCATAAAGCTACTGTACTTACACCATCCTTGCTCCACAGCATCAAATTGCTCAGAGGGAAGTGCTTCTCTGACATGAAGTACTTCACACCTTGAAAAAATGTTTAAAAACAAACATGGGTCATCATGGTACTCACACAGCCATTAAGATGTATGAATTGTTCAAATTTAGTTCATGTCTTTGTTTATTAAATAAATTTACAAAATAAAAACTCTTTCTCTCTTACCCATGCGAGCAGCCACACGGCAATACTCCTGCCGTAGAAGCTCCTGGTGAACGGAGTCTGCAGCAAGTCGTGGAGGAAAGTCGACCACAAAAACCTGCACAAAACAGCATGTGAAAAATTAGGATGAAATTATCACGTTAAGTCACACACGGCAGAGTCAAAAGCTAGAGGATATGCAAGAAAACCTTACTTTAGACCAGCGGTTGCCACAAGTTGTCAGGAGTGTGGCAAAGTCGCCGCCAGCCACATCGACGGTGGTGCTGGTCAGGTTGTTGCTGGGGGCCAAGACGCAGACAGCGTCCGGAGCACGAGGCACTGCAGCGTGCAAGACCTCTGTGCGAATCTCCGAAGCAGAGGCCCCCGGTGTTGACATGAAGCCAAAGCTCAGCTGAGACTCTGGCATCTGGGTGAAACCATCTACAAGAGCGCGTAGATGGGAGTCCCCGACAATGAGAACGAACTGCAAAAGAAATACCACAGCTTTAGCAATCACAAATGCATTACAAGAAAAATTACTTTCTTAAGTAAAATGTACAGTAAAAACAGTAGTACCTTCTTGCCAGGGACTTCAGGAGGGATGACCAACTTGTGGCTGCGTCCAGTGAAGGGCGAAGTTGGCCAGGTGCCCACCCTGTGGCGGTAGCCGGTACCACCGTCTGTTTACAAAAACCAGAGCAAAAGACCATTAAAAAGGGATTTTAATCAAACAGAGGTCAAATAACAATCACTGTTTCCTGCTAGTAAATGAAAACAAGTAAATTGTATTAAATGGGTTGTGTAAAAAACAAAATTAATCAAGATATTTAATGATAAAAACAGCTGCACACTTACGTGCTTGAAAGTTAGCACACGCTTGATCCACTCCCCTGAACAGTGCAGGTGGCAGGGTGCATCCAACCACCTGTTTACAGAGAATAAATTTGTCAAACTTGACACTGTGTGGGTCTGTCACAATTACACTGTCAGTTTAAGTAGCACAGCAGCTCTGCTGCAAACATACATTGTTCCGTGGAGAGCAGAAGCTCGGTGCGTCCTTGGGGACCGAAGTGGGGACAGTGGACGCCTCAGCCCGCCTCCAGCGCTGAGTCTGTGCCTGGGACCGTCTCCCCTTCCGTGGCATCCTGCAAGACACAGAGAGAGAGGGAGGGGGGGGGGGGGGGGGGGGGGGGGCAGACAGGCAAACAACCTAACCTACCAATCTAGGTAGCCTAAATGTAAATGAAATGTAAACTACTGTGAAAATGCAAAAACAACTACAGTAACAACACGTTATATGAAGTAAAGTGCAGTGAGATGAGGTGAAGAGGTGAAGTAGGGTGAGGTGACCTGAGCAAAACAGGTGAGCTGGTTGGCACAAAGCTGTTTGAAGGCTGTCCAAAGGCTTGGGAGAGGTACCGAAAACCAGTTCCTGTTAAGAATAAATAAGTGGTACAATCCATCGACATGGTTAGCCTTTATGCTTAACAGTTTCCCAAGAAAACTCTAATCCAGCTTGAAGTTTCGGTGAAGATCTGAACACACAAAGAAATTAACATTACCTTCTCGCACCAGATTCCTATTGTACACATTCAATATGGTATAAATTTCTTTAATAACAAAAATGATAAAAACAAAATAGTGCTAGCTTGATGCAAACATATATGAAAAATTGCATTGAAATGCTAGTGGTTGGCATACATCGGTACATCGGTTGGCTTTAAAATAGAATTTCAAGCTTCATCAAAGAAACATATCAGAGTTACTCTTTGTAAAAAAAAAAACTGTCAACTCCAAGTATTAAATACTCACAGGGAAACAAAAGAAAAGCTATGTGCAGGGCTGGCCTCACAAGTATGACAAGGTTTCAAACAACTAAGAGTAATGCTTTAACCAATTCAAGACACTAGTTGGCCTACTTCAGTCAATAACATATAACAAAAAAATACATCAACACCAAGTGCTACTTGTGTCTATGTATTTTCATCCAGAGATGCCCAGATCCAGTGACCAATTTCATATTTATTTACTTTAAGCTCAAATATATTTTGTTGACTCATAACACATGTGCAGCTACTTTTTCTACAGGGAAAATTCAAAGGAGGAGCTGACATGGTTAATCTATAAAGAATTAAATCAATAAGCACAATCAATAAGAGCTTTGGTATCAAAAAAATCTTATCAATACCCATCCCTACCAAAGGCTGTCCAAAAGCTGTCAAAAGGCTGTCCAAAGGATGTCCAAAAGATGATCAAAGGCTGTCCAAAGGGTGTCCAAAAGTTGTCCAAAGGCTTGACCAATCTGAGGTGACAATAGAAGGCAAATAAACCTCAATTAGCAAAGATCATTGCTGCAAGCCAGTAAACAGAAATACAAGCAGCAAAACATATCTACAAAAAATATAATGTCTTCCTTGTCTGTATGAACACAGCAGTTGAGATTGCATTTTAATGGTGAAATGGCCTTTTCTGTAGAACTAACATTTTTTCATAGTCGGAGCAACATTAATATGACACAAAACCTGGACAATGTAGAACTATAACCATAGCCTCCCCTAGTCTGTGTTTTTGTCAATAAATGTATCATGAAAAATCCTCGGAGTACATAATTTAACAGTTTTTTCACGAGTAAGAATAGTAAACAAGTCTAAAAAATACTTCTCATGACTAAATACTTAAAATGGTGTGTTATTAGAGAAAAAATACACCAGAAACACAGCAAGAAAATAACTCAGAATGATAAATCCTGATAAACCCTATATAAATTACTCAAAAGTTTGTATGTAAACCTCTCACTAGGCAACTAAATGATTAAATCAATTAATTCGAATGGTATTCTGCTTAAGATATAAGAATTAACATCAAAAAAATGTAATATTGAGTGAAAATAGCTCAGCTTTTCGTTTTTAGATAGACACACACTTTAAAATGAAAATTCTGTTTGGTTAGTAAATGTATTAAAATAAATATATAAGTCATAAATGACATTTGTATTGAGAGGGGGTAAAACAATTAAAATTGTGACTTGAGTGCTGTAGAAAAATAAAAAAATCTGGGATTCCATTTTTCAGCCATACTTTTCAGCCATACCTCTCACTGTGCTGTCCATCAGCTCATCTCAATTTGTGACTCTCACCTCGGGCAATCCAACCTTTACCATAATGTACCATATATCAACAGAAAGCTTGACTTCTGAGGTTTCAGAAAATACTGGAATTATTTGGATATTGTGGAGACTGGAGGAGATAAAGAAGTGTGAATCACAGATGTGATTGTCTATCTTAGGTTACAGCTTTGAAGTAGAAATTTGCTGAGTCAGTTACTGCTGATTCAAAAACTCAAAATGCTAGCAAGTGTTCCGCAATGTAACATAAATAAATTAAAGAAGGTTGTTCTGTGCAGGTCATCAAGTGCACCACAATCTTCAGAGTGGCACAACATCTGCGTGTGTTACTTAAATGGAATCTAAGTGGTGAGGGTAACAGTTTCCATAGCTCTGTCTCTGTAACTTTTTCATCAACTTAGCATCTTAAATTCACCTAATAGCGGCTTTTATCACACACTGCTCGCTAATTCACACTCGGTCGAGTTTATGAGCACGTACGCCTACCCCCAACACACGCGCGCGCGCACACACCCACTGAGCTTTTCTCCTAACCTTTAGCATGTCCTCTCATCGGTTTTTCAATTCAGCGTCCAGTATACATTTTCTAATATTACCGTTAGCATTTTCAGTCGTGTGTAGCACAAAGCTGAACAGCATAAAGCACAAATTAAACATTATGTGGGTAATACAGAGATGCTAAAGCTAGAGGAGATGATAAAACAGTTCACTCACCTCAACGGAGCTCGTTCAAAAGGGGCTGACTTCGCGCCAGCAAAGACTCTTATCAGCGTTCGATACCAACTGGCGAATCAGAGCGCACGGGCGCTGATTGGTAGCTCCCGTTGCTAGGGTCTTTAAACAAAATCAGATCTTCAGTTTCTGATAGGTAGCTCCCGTTGCTAGGGTCGGCGGACACAAGCAGATCTTCAGTTTGTGATTGGTAGCTCCTGTTGCTAGGGTCGGCAGACACGAGCAGAGCTTGGCTGTGTCCGAAATTTACTATTTAGTGAATCTGCCACTTTGTAGTGCTGTCCGAAATCTGAGGTTGTTTCAAAAAACACTTACTCATTCCCTACTCAGTACTTACTACATAGTGAATTAGATGTAGATATAGTCCACTCCATCAGCAACATTAATGCAACATTTCCGACACAACTCGCTCACTCGCCAGCCGCTGACAGGGACGTAATTACGCTCGCGTCTCTCACGGAGGGCTGGGGATTTACAGTTGTAATTTTTTTCAAACACGGCAGAACGGTATTTAATTAAGTGATAACTAGTATTATATTTGGCGTATTTTCTGTAACAGACAAATAAAATAGAAACATTTATTACACGTAATTTTTAGAATAAATAAACCATATATTTGCACAGCCACCTTTGCTGTGTTTGAGATTTACAAGGTCCAGTGAATGCATCACCCGTGATTGATGGTTCAGCAGCCAACGTCCGTGCTGTTCGTTTCTCTGCTCAGAGATGTGAGATGCGCTCGTCCGAAAGTTTAACAGAAAGATAAGTGTTATTCTCTGACAGTTTTTAGTGTTGTTTCATGTTATCAGTAATCATTAATACATTTTAACAAGCTTATTTGTATCCTGACATCACCAAACACTCACACACAATTCTGGTTTCTGGTTTAATTGAGGTTAAATTTTACGTCAACACACTCATGCGCGCTTCGCGCGCACACTTTAATTTATATACCATTCCAACTACAAAACTAAATATCATGAATATTCACCTACATGTCATGGTACATGGGTGAGACTGGCTTGCAGCAGAGATAGACGGTGTGTGTGTGTGTGTGTGTGTGTGTGTGTGTGTGTGTGTGTGTGTGTGTGTGTGTGTGTGTGTGTGTGTGTGTGTTTGTGCGCATGTGCACGCGTGTGTGTGTATGGGTAGGCTGTATGTGTGTATGTGTGTATGTGTGTGTACAAGAGAGTTTGGGTTGGCTGTTTAGGCATAGTAAACAAAAACCTGTGTTACTCTGTCCCTCAATGACCTCATCAGTCAGTAGACACAGCAGTGTGGTTACCATGGTGATCATAATGATGATGTCACTATGAGTGTGATCTGTCAGTTACACTTTGGAACTCCTTTGTATCCACTGATCTACAGCTGGAGTTTTGGGCTAGACATAGGTCCGAACAAACTGCATTTATGCTGAAACCCTAAGGGCTAGAAGAAAAACAAAAACATTGTGAGAATCTGGAGACTCTGATGAACAAGATGATGTGTTTTACAAGATGGTAGGATTAAAATAGACCGCACGAGGGCAATTTTCAAATGTAGTTAGGAATGAAGTTGATGAGAAATATAGGTCAGATTTTAACATTACTTCAGATTACAGGGATGTGACGGTATCACTCACACTGAGGCGTTTTTTGGCAAAACAGTACATTTTTGGGGTAAAATACTCCCTTTGTAAGAAGCAGGAGATGTCAGGGAACGTCAAAATGTAGTTTTTATTTATCTGCTGTGAAGACTTTGGAAGTTATGACAATTCATTGGAGAATGCTGCAACCTGTCATCAGCCGCCTCTCTCACTCTACTTTCAGACATTCCGCACTCGAGGAGCCAAGGTTTCAGGGCAAAAACCAAAAAGTTTATGTTGCTTCAACAGTAAAATCTCAAAAACTGTAATAGATATCAAACAAGTACAGTCATACTCTTAGAGCTGAAAGATCTGTGAACATTTTAAAGCAAAAATGGTGCCTGTAAGTGGAAGTATGCCAAAGTCTTAGCATCTCAAAGTAAGTGGAAATTTTGGGCAGTGAGAGGGAGAGATTCCTAGGTTCCCCATTCATTCTCTATGAGGGATTTTTCGCCGTTTTTGGCCAATAAGTCGGCCAAAATTTGGCGAATTGGTGAAAAAAATAATAGCCCACCATTCCCGGCCGAGCCGCACATTTTGTTGTATAATTTGTGGGGGTTTTCTCAAAGCCCTTGGAGGAGTAGCGAGCCAAAGTTTTGGACGGAAGATGAAGAAGAAAAAAAAAAAAAAAGAGGCGAACGGAAGAGCATTAGGGGCTCGTGGCTTCGCCACGAGCCCCTCTCCTGCATAGCTTGCTATGCAGGAGAGGGGCTCGTTCGAAGCCCGAGCCCCTAACTAGAAAAGCAATTTCTGAAGAAATTGCGCTGTGAATGCAGAATGCTGAAGCAGCTTGCGCTGAACTGCTAATGCAACAAAAGCTGAACCTGAATGACTGAAGATATGTCTGAAAATGGTTGAAAAAGTCTTGAAAAGCTTGCGCTCAACTGCTAATGCAGAATGCTGAACATTAATGACTGAAGGTTTGTCTGAAAGTGGCTGAATGAAGTCTTAAAATGCTTGCGCTGAACTGCTAAAGCAAAATTCTGAACAAGAATGGCTAAAGTTATGTCTGAAATCATTTGAATTAAGTCTTGAAAAGCTTGTGCTCAACTGCAAAAGCAGAATGCTAAACATGAATGACTGAATTTATGTCTGAAAATGGTTGAAATAATTCATGAAAAGCTGGCACTCAACTGCTAATGCAGAATGCTGAATTAGCCTGCCATGAACTCTTGGATGAAAGGAAACTAATGGATGAATCAGTTAAATGGATAAAGGAATTTAAAGTTGAAATGGCTGCATCTTTTCAAAATTTGAAGCAATTAATTAAATTTTAAAGAACAGTTATGGAAATAATGACCTGACTGAGGGAAAATGCAAGTCTCATCTCTGAAACGTTGTTAAAATGAAATTCTGTGTGTCCTGTGTGTAAGTTTTTAATCATGTCAGCCTTTTAGCTGAGGCTCATCTGAAGCCAGATGTTGCCATGGTGATCATTGTTTACCAACTGCCATCAGAGAGCTGGTGGAGTCTGTTGATTCCCAACACATTTCCACTGAAATCAGGGTGTCAAACTGCCTACAACTGTGACAAAACCAAAGGGCCGATCAGAAAAATGATCACACCGTAGGAATCCTGAGACCCAGAGGAAGCTGTCTGTGTTAATTTCATGTCTAAAGATGCAGAAATAGGCCCATGACAGCGATATATAGATGAGAGTAATTTTACTGATCTCTGAGAAAACCCCTCAGGAATTAACATTGGAGTACATGGGTGCGGGAGCTGACTTTGCCCGACAGTTGGTCATTTTGTGAAAAAGGGCTCCATCCTTTTGCTTTAAAAACAACTTTGTCAGAAGCAGGACAAGACTACTTACATGCTGAGGGCTTATTTGTGTTGATAGCTCAAAAAATGTGGCCAAGAGAGCAGTTTACCCAGAAGTTTCTCAGGTCTTGTTTCCCCCTCTCCGTGCTCTGTCGTTTGAATCTCCCACTCTGAGCTAAAACATTCCGTCCAATACACACCAATGTTAAATGGCTCAGAGAGTTGAAAATCTTCATGACCTTTGAAGGGTCATTGTGAAGTAACTATGAATGCTAGGAAACATTTGAAACCCACTAAATGGAGCCAAAAGATAGCTGAATATTTTGAAGTTTGAATGGAGTTTGTAGCTGAATGTATGACTGAATGAGAAGGGTGTGAAGCAGGCTGAAATAATTTCCTGAAGGGAGGAAATTTTGAAAATTCCGCATTCATCTCTATGGGACCGAAATTTCGTAAAACGTTGAATATCTCGGAGAGTATTTGTGAAAAGTTTCTGAAGAGTCATAGCCCCCTTGTCCCCACTGAAACACACGTTTTGAAGTTTGAACGGTGAAAATCGGTTGAAGTTTGCAGAAGTTTTAGCGGTCCAAAAAAGCGGGCGGAAGAAGAAGAAGAAGAAGAAGAAGAATAAATTTTTTTGTCACAGAAGAACATATGCTGTGAATGCATTACTGCATTCACAGCAATAAATTTTTTTGACACAGGAGAACATATGCTGTGAATGCATTACTGCATTCACAGCAACTAGTGTAGGGCTTGATGATTTCCCTCGAGGTGAGGAGGAGGTGAGGAGGAGGAGGTGAGGACGACGTGCTGGTTCTCGGATGTGACCTGGGAGGTGACGACGTGGACCTGCCCTTCCATCCATAGTTGTTGGGAACGTGGGATCTATCTCTGGTGGGATGGATGAGCTAGCCGTGCTAGCCCAGCGGCAGAGGTCCTGTTCACGGACGTGGCTGACGGAGCTGATATTGGACGCCAGCCCCACATTGGAGGAGCTTCGCCTGCTGTGAGCAGACAGGATCCAGGAGACAGAGACTGAACAGACTGCTGGGGAGGCTCAGTCCTGGACCCTGTGGAGGTGGAGACTGGCTGGGCTGGAGAGTGTCGGACCAGTAGTGGACAGGATGTTGTCATCTAATTTCTTATGGACCTTTTTGCACTTTCTATACTCTTTTTTACTTTTGTTTTCTTAAATGCTGCGGTGACTCCTGAATTTCCCCTCGGGGATAAATAAAGTATTTTCTATTTCTATTTCTACTTCTATTTCTATTTCTATTTCTATTTCTATAAATCTAACTAACCCACCCAAGATCTCTGGGGCATTGACCACGATTTACCAATAAATGCAAGATTGTCTTACACAAGTTCTGAGGCTGAGGGTGAGAGAGGAGGCGACGACAGAGGTGGCTGAGTCCCGCTGCAGATGTGGAGGGTGATGGAGAGCTTGGTTGCAGTCACAGAAGGTCTGTTGCAGGTCAGCTGAGTGTCACGAAGATGGTGTCCGATGAGTGGAGTCCAGTGGCAGTGGCAGCTGGAACAGCGGCGATGATGCTGGGCGTCTGGTTGAAACTTTGGCAGAGTTCCAAAGTTGACTCATGCAAGGAAAGCAGTGAGCAGCGCTCGTCTCCTGATGTCAGCTCAGCCTGGAGAGTGTGGAGCCGATGAGTTTGGAGCTGGAAGGTGCGTGCCAGTCGCTGGGAGCAAAGTTGTTGATAATGTGTGAAGGTTCAGGAGCAGAAGAAGAAGAGCCTTCTGGATGAAGGAAGGAGGAAAAGAGAAGAGCCTAGCCTTCTGGAAGAAGGATGAAGAGAAAAGGCCTTTGTGTAGAAGGATAGAGGAAAGAGAAGAGCCTGGATGAGGGGTAGAGGAAAGAGCCAATGTTCTTGTCCTGGGGTGGAGTTTTACTCAGCTTTTCCCGCCGAGTCAGTGAGGTCACTTTAGGCTGACGCCCCTCCACGTCTCATCTTTCTGCATGTAGATCAGATTGTCCCAGAGATCACTAACTATAACTTTAAACTGTAAAGACATTCCCATATGTAATAGTCAAAATCACATTTCTTATGATTTAAGCTTCACATCAAGACTAAACATGACAGGTTTTCCTCTTTAAGAACCCAATAAAATAAAAACCAAGATATTACAATGGGAAGACAGCAGTTTCCACACGCACATTATCAATGATTCTCATTACACAGTACATGTTTGCAAAGGTGAAGATGTACATGTAAGTCTTGGTGTAAAAACATCGTTTTTGTGCTGTTCTTAACTGTGTGAATCAAAGAGTCTAATGAGTGGAAGAGTCTTCAATGAATGTTGGCACCAAAGTGTAGTTGAGTGATGTGCTGTCACAAAAGGTTCGATGAACGGTTCACAGTGTGGCAACTATAGCGAGTGGAGGAATACTAGCTTACACTTGTTTACAAAGATTTTCCAGCACCGGGCAACGCCACCCTGGAAATTTCAGCCAGAGATTCAATTTCTTTTGCTTTTCCCTTTTAAAGCACACACTGGTTCGTGATACTCATGATTGGGAGTGCTGTGCTCCCAAGGGAGCACAGCACTCAAAAGGAGGGGATACTGCCCCCCAGATCACCAGCACCACCACCGGTCCTCAGCAACTGAAAAGGGAATAAAACAATTAGTGGGGTCAAAAACAAAATAATAAAGCAATTACACAAAAGTAACAACATTATTCTAACTGATTTGAAAGTTAACAATTAAACCATACAAATTAACCACACAAATTTAACATGAAAAACAACCTACGATCAAACAGAATAAGAAATTACACAACGAGAACCCCCAAATCAAATAAGACAACTAAACTAGAAAGTATAACTAAGTCAAAATGGTCCTAAACCAAAAAGAAAACCTTGTCTAAACAAAAAGGGCAAACTTATACAAATATAACTAAACAAAAAGGCGTATAAATCCCCACCACTTAACCACACACTTAAAATATAGGTTAAACTCCAGATAAAAAAAATAATTGGACACTGTCTGTCAGAAGAGGCTGAGTAGCCTGGCAAGTCGATTAACGTTTAGCCATTTCGCTAATAACAGCAGATAGTTAGATAGAGACTTCTGCTGGCCAGCAAGGTTTTATTTTCCTTTGCAAAGAAAAAGGTCAGTCAACACGCGAGCGGTCAAAGTGAGGAAAAGACCCCGAACCTAGTTCGAGCTCAACATTTATGCTTGAGAGAAACGCCCCAAAAGGAACTGTTCACACCCCTCTGTCTGCTAAAGGAATCCACATTGAGATCAGAGGCCTAGACGTTGGGCTGAAGGTGTGATGACAAAAGGATCAGGAAGCTTATTGAAGAATCAGGAGATGGGGTGTCTCAAGGAAGCAGGATGTGGGGCGTCTCAAGCAGTGAAAACAAAGACAATAAAATTACTATTACGCAGGCTAATAGAAAGCTAACTCGCTTTCAAACACAGTCACAGAAAGCCAGCCTGCCTCCAGCTAGCCTAGTAGATGGCTAATTTACCTGCAGCTAGCGTGATAGAAAGCTAATTTTCCTGCAGCTAGCCCAATAGCTGACTAATTTACCTGAAGCTAGCCTAGTAGATGGTTAATTTACCTGCAAACATGATAATAGAAAGCTAATTTTCCTGCAGCTAGCCTGTTAGAAAGCTAATTTACCTGCAAACAGGCTAAAAGAAAGCTAACTTGCCTTCACACAGGCTATTAGATCTGAAATTTACCCGCTCTCAGCTTACCGTCGGCCTACTGTCTGAACAGAGCAGAAGAGAAAAGCAAATGTGTCCTCTATCATGGAATAAAATTCTTTTATGAGCAAAAATATATGAAACAACTTCTCCACACGTGACAAAAGACCTCTTTCACCCACCACTTTCTCTCCTTGAGCCAGTGTCAAGGCCGCTGTGACTCAACTAGAGACTCATTCAGCTCCAGCAGTCGGCTCAAATACTCAACCCCTGCAGTCAGCTCAAGACAGTCAGCTCAAGACACTCTTTACAATGGTAAAAAATGTGAAAAACTGAGAGAGCAATGTGAAGTGTGAGATCTTATTCATTCATAAATGAAAATTTCACCGTCCCAGTCTCTTTAAATTTACCTCTTACTTGTCAGGACATTCTTATATAAGCAGAATTAAACAACTTCTCCCAACAGGCCTCACACAGCCATACAGCCCCGTGACACGTGGTCCACACACCTCGTGGGTCTTACAGGCCTCCACTCCAGTTTCAATTCCTGGGGGAGTACAGGACACTCTGGCGCCACACCACATGTACATAACCAAGTCTCGCTCTAAGCACACACACACACACACACACAGAACACCCAGAACAGACACTTAATACTCTGTATTCTCATTCTGTATACTATTAAGATGGGTGACCTGATGTTAGGATGCATCCTGAATAATCTCATATGAGCAGAATCAAACAACTTCATCCACACAGGCCTTACATAACCTTGCAAGCCTTGTGGGTTTTACTTCCTCAGGGGTCTCAAAGTAAGATCACAGTTGTCTGCTCCAGTTTCAATTCCTGGGGGAGAACAAGACACTCTGGCCCTAAAGCATATGTACATAGCCACGACTGGCTCCAAACACACACACACACACACACACACACACACACACACACACACACACACACACACACACACACACACACACACTCACAGACACCCACAGACACACACCCACACTCTCACACACACACACACACACACACACACACACACACACACACACACACAGAACACCTAGAACACAGAACACCCAGAACACACACCATATACTCTGCATACTCATTCTGTATACTATTAAGAAGGGTGACCTGATGTTAGGGTGCATCCTGAATAATCTTATATGAGCAGAATTAAACAACTTCTGCTACACAGCCATACAGCCCTATGAAACGTGGTCCACACACCTCGTGGGTCTTACAGGCCTCCACTCCAGGTTCAATTCCTGTGGGAGTTCAAGACAGACTCTCTGGCCCCACAGAAGATTCACATAACCAAGTCTTGCACCGTAAACAAAGTATACTATTGAGGAGGGTCACCTGTTATCGGGATGCAACCTCATCTTGACACTCGGTTGGGTCACTTATTGACATTTCGTCATTAAATCACAGGAGACGTGTCACGTCTCTTCATGGTATTGGGGGCTTCAAATAGTCAAAGCTAAAAAAAAAACTAAAAAAAACAAAAAAACTGAGACACACCAACTGCGCCTAAAGATGTACAGCGCGCACACACACACACACACACACACACACACACACACACACACACACACACACACACACACCAAAAACAAAGTATAAAACTATTGAGGAGGATCACCTGTTGTCCGGATGGATGCAACCTTACTCTTACTGGTTTTCCTTAAATCATGAAAGCGGTAACATGTCTCTTCACGGCTGTCAACTCGTAAAGATAAAATGTAGAAGTCTGAGAGGACTGGCAGCACGAACTAAGAATTTGTCAGTATGGACTCTGGAAGAGACAGTGAAGAAACTTTTCCCTTCCCCGGTAAGTTTCTCAACTCATGTTGTCCAACTTGATATCTCAATATATATTTGAATATAGGCAACTGTGTCAAAGTACTGATCTCTCTGAATTTCTTCTTATCCTATCTAGATAATATTGTGGAGCTATCATTTACACAAGGGGATTACGGTATGTTCATAGTTTATTTTATTTATTTAATTTTTTTTCACATTTTTTTTCTTTTTCCAACCAATTGAATGCTGTTAATTAATGCATTGCTGTATATAAAGCATTTTGGTAAAGTACCGTCTGTTTATCTTTTTTGTTTGTTTGTTTGTTTGTTTTCACTTACTTTCAGACATGCTTGACGCAACGTGCAGAAGATATCAAGAGGAGAATCCTATTGTTTATTTAGGTGACTTGCAAGTAGAAGATATCTCCAGCAATGACCCGGACGGCGATGCAAGACCATGCCTGCAAAATAGAGTGGATATAATTCCGCAAAAGCCTGGAAGGGATACCCAAACTCCAACTGTGGTTGTTTCTGGCGAAACCAACGACCAGGAGGTTCCAATTCAACCACCGACTCCCTCGGATGTGTGTCTGCAGACGGGGGAAAATCCTGACCAGTAGCTGGGTCATTTTGGAGCGAAACGTTACCGCGGTGAGCGAAGGTCCGTTTCTCAATGGATTTGTCATCTAGGAGGGCTAAAAAACAAATTTAGCCGGGGTGTATTTTTTAAAATGGTGGGGAAAATTTTTTAGAGGCCGAAATCCAAAATGGCTGTCATGGAAATGATCTCTTTAAAGGCTCGACCTCCAATGATGGACAATACATGTTTTCAGACCTTATTTTTGTTGAGAAATACATATTTCAGGGTTACATAATGATTTGACCTTATTTTAACCTTCAAATTCAAGATGGCTGCCACTTTTGGCTGGTTTTTTTTTTTTTAGGGTTTTTGGGAGGAGTTTTTGCTGTTTTTGGGGCATATTTTTTCAGTACTGCTACAGAGTCTCTATAAGGTTAGGGTAGGATTTATTTTCCATACTTAATTTTGATTGCACAAAACAAACCATGAGCAATCAACATGTTGATTTTCAGTTATTAATCGGCAAAAATATTGTCATCTGGGTATTTTTTTCATACTGCAGCTTTGCTTTTGTTTGCATACTGAGTACTACATGTGAAAGAATATATAGCCCATGTAGACATGTTTTTATTA
This sequence comes from Halichoeres trimaculatus, assembly GCF_033239565.1. Taxonomy (NCBI): domain Eukaryota; kingdom Metazoa; phylum Chordata; class Actinopteri; order Labriformes; family Labridae; genus Halichoeres; species Halichoeres trimaculatus. The sequence continues at coordinate 31,015,904 of NW_027437196.1, read as the reverse complement.
ACAACATTATACAGATGTGCTTTTACTAACTTGGTTGTACACATGTGCTCATTGTTGGGGTATGTATTGCAGGACACTTGAGGGGGGCTGGGGATTCCTGGGATTTTATAGAGCACCCAGAGTAGAGAGTGACCACAAGTGAAGTTAATGTTCATACCCAATAATAAAAAGAAGTAACTGTGTAACACAAATAACGCAAGTCAGCACGCACATTTTTAGAGTTGAGGTGTTTCAGTCAAAGTGAGGAAGGTAAACAATTAAAGGAAGGAAGGAAGCGAGATTTGTGTGTCTAACAGTTTCTCTCCAGATAAGTGAAGGGGGGCTGATCACCCACTTGATGAATGCCAGTCACAGACAGACAGAAGACAGCCAGCAGCCAATAAGAGGGAGACAACACCTGGAGAGCCAATAAGAAGATGACTCAACCTACATTCCTTAGAGAAACTCTGTCAGTGACTAGATATTGGTGCTGAGAGAGAGAGTCGGGGTCAGTCTCATGAACTGTCTCTGCAACATGTAGTGAACAGGGAAATGAGGCTGCACCAGAGATCTCTGTAAATGCATATTCTTGACCTATTGTTAATAAATTTGTGTTCAACTGAGAACCAGGACGTCTCCTGATCCTTCCCCATCAACGAACTGCGCAGAAAGAAGTGAGAGGTGAATGGAGTCAGATTAATAGTTTTAAGGTATTTTGGTCAGATTGATAGCATCACATCTCCAGCAAGAAGTAGTTTAAGTATTTGAGACATTTAGAGCTAAGACATCATTTTGAGTGACAAACTATCTGTGAGGTACCCTGTCGGGATCACAGTGTGGGAAACTGACTGAGGTGAACAGTAAAAGGTACCCTGTAAGGCAGCGTGAAAATGTACCCTGTCAGGATAGCAGTGTGGGAACATGACTTAGTGCATGGTTAAAGGTACCCTGTAAGGCAGCGTGGGAAAAGTAGCTCTGTCAGGATAACAGTGTGGGAAGATTACTGAGCACCCAGTTAGAGGTACCTTGCAAGGCAGTGTGGGAAAACAGTAGAAGTAACACTTAGATGTATGTCATACACCTCACCTCATTTCCAACACATGCTACATTTTGGGAAAATCAGTACACACTGCTAGTATAACAGGCAAATTCGAAAACGGACGCAGTGTTTTCCTGCTTGTTTACATGAAAAAAAACTATGATGATTGGAAGGGATATTCCTTTCCCCTTGTGATATTATTTCTTCAAGCAAAAGTTATATAGGTCTCAGCATTTCAACATTCAGTCACTTGCACCTTGTCGTGGTAAGGGAGCTTAAATATCTCAGTGAACCTTAAGAGCTATGCCAGCTGGAGGAAACTCCAAGCAGGTTTTAATGTGTAATAACTTGTAAAAAGGTCTGCTGTTACATTCTGTATTTCACCTCTACATTTCCAACACCTTAAATTTTCCCGCTTCACCTCATTCTTAATACTAAATTGTGTGTGTGTGATATTACCCTTGATGTGTTTTTTTCTTTTAAGTGGCCCTAATAGGCAGTTGTATGCTGTCATGAAATAATTCCTCTCTGAAATAATAAGTATCCTCCACCAATGAATGTTTCATATAAAATGCTGCTTCTGGCAATATTTTTGCAGATTAATAACTGAAATGTCAACATGTTGGCTACTCATGGTTTGTTTTGTACAATCAAAATTAAGTATGGAAAATAAATCCTATTTCCACTTTGCTACATGATAAACCAAACAGAACAGTCATAGTACATACTACATTCCAGTGTGGTATGCAGTATGCAGTGCCTACTACTACTTTCATACACTGTATGTATCAGGCAAATTTGAAAACGGCCTGCGTCTTCCTTGTGACATCACACATGTGTCTTTGTCCCAGTGGTTTCCATGGTGATGATAAATCTCCATTCATTTAAATGGGAGCGAAATAAAGGAATCTATTCATTTCCATTGGTCTGAAACTGCAAAAGAATTTAAAAAAGCCAAAAATATTGTTATATTCACCTGAAAAGTCATTTCTGCATAGTCCTTTTTAATGGGAATTGGGCAATCAACAAGTGTTGTTTACACATAAACATCTACTTTATTGACTTCAGATGTTATTTCTGTGAACTTTAACTGCATATTATTCAACTCATCATGAGCAGAGCTTCCATAATAACTCTATAGAGACTCTGTAACAATACTGAAAAAATGTGCCCCAAAAACAGCAAAAACTCCCCCCAAAAACCCTAAAAAAACACCAAAAGTGGCAGCCATCTTGAATTTGAAGATTAAATAAGGTCAAATCATTATGTAACCCTGAAATATGTATTTCCCAACAAAAATAAGGTCTGAAAATATGTATTGTCCATCATTGTAGTTCAAGCCTTTAAAGAGATCATTTCCATGACAGCCATTTTGGATTTCGGCCTCTAAAAATTTTTCCCCGCCATTAAAAAAAAAAAAAAAAAACAGCTAAATTTGTTTTTTAGCCCTCCTAGATGACAAATCCATTGAGAAACGGACCTTCGCTCACCACGGTCACGTTTCGCTCCAAAATGACCCAGCTACAGGTCGCCACAGCTCCAACTGTGGTTGTTTCTGGTGAAAATCTCGACCAGGAGGCTCCCATTCAACAGCCAACTCACGGGGATGTGTGTCTGCAGACGGCAGCAAATCCTGACCAGGTCGCCGCAGCTCTTATTGTGGTTGATTCTGCCGAAAACACCGAGCCGCAGAAGGATATCCGAACTTCCCCGATTGTGATAGATTCTGACGAAAACACCATGTCAAGAGAGAATGTCCAAACTCCAACTGCCTCAACATCCTCGGGTTTTCATTCGGGGGAGCGTGAAGGTTATTATTTTTATATTATTTCATGCATTGTTATCATCCTGTCTTGTACCTATTCCACCATCTCCCGCTTCCTGTTTTGAAAAACCGGATATGATGTAAAGGGGTGGGAGAGAATGTGACGTTTGTCACTCTAATTATGTGTTAGATCATCCACAAAACACTGCGCCCCTAACGACCAGGGGTGGAATTTATTCTGAAAAAAACTTTATTCTGCTCCCCTTTCAACCTTAAGGAGTGGTAGTATATACACATGTAAATGATCATTCTGTAAAGAACATTAATGTTTCTAACATGCGCATGCGATGTTAAAAGCTTCAAAAAATAAATATATACATATATTTTTTTTACTTTAACACATCAAGATCAACATCAGCAGCAACCCCTCCAGGAACCTTGCATTCATCTAAAAAACCTGAAACAACTGCCAGGAGAGCACGAGGTAATTTCCTATTTTTTATTTTAAATTTGCTGCTGTATTACTCGTTTATTTTATTTTACTTTTTTTCCTTTAGGACAGAGACAAAGGCCTGTACCTTCTGCACTGACCCAGACACAATAACGACGACAACAGAGGCGGAGGAGGCATGCATGAGAGCTCCGGGTCAACAGGTGTCAAGGAGAGAACAGGGGTTCAATCCTCCAACAGCCCTTGATGTGTATATCAGGGTTCTCATGTTAACTGGGGACATGTAGGTGTGTCATTTTACCTCTTCTTCTGGTTTTAAAACAATAAAAAAAAAAAAAATGTCGGCTTAAGAGCATATTCCCACGGAGTTGTGTGAGGTTATAAATGTATTAAACAGAGAGTCTTCTCGTCAAGGTATAATACTGCTTGAACTGCTCAAAGCTATAAATGAAATAAACCAAGATCCTGACCCAGTGCCAACTTCCAGTCCTGTCTCTGACCCACTCCATGCCATTGAAGCGATCGATAACGCCATCTATGCTATCAATGCTAACCATGCTATCTATGCTGATGAAAATGCTTTCCAACCTGTGAGTGTGTTCGAAGTGTTCGAAATAAAACAATCCAAGAACCTGACTCGCCACCCATTCCTGACCCACTCCAAGCTATTGAAGCAATAGATATAGCTATTAATGCTATCCATGCTAACCACATTATCCAAGCTCCTGAAATTTCATCCCAAATTGTTGGTCCAAATCATCAAAATGAAAATGAGCCCTCTGTGCAGCAGCAGCAGAGGGACCAAGAACAGGTGCACCAACAGCATGTGCAACAGTCACCCCAGATGATGCAGCTGCAGCCAGTGCAGCCCACAGGTACAGCTTATAGAGCCTGAGATAGAGCCTGTAGGTTTTGGGCCTTCAGTGCTGCAGCATGGTGGGTCTCTGGCAGAGTCTGATCATCAAAATGAGAACGAATCAGTCACACAACGTGATCGTTTCAACAATCTGGAAATAAGAAAGGTCTTTAACATTCCTTCCCTCCAAGTTGTTCCTGATCTTGCTCAATTGTATCTCAGCATTCTGCATAATCTATCAGATCTAGCTGAGAGAATCAGATTAGAGATTAGACGTAATGACACCATCCAGCTAGAGATAAAAGGTGAAAATGTTCAAGGTCACATCATCCATAAATACAGTGAGCAGGATGACGGTATTATGCAGGCTTTTGAAGATTTGTTAGACAGGCTAATTCAATCAAACGATCACCTTGAGGGCTCTCAACTAGAATTCGTTGTTGAACGGATTAGCAACCCGCGTGGCAGTGGTAAACGCAAACAACATCAGCTGTTAGACGATGAAATCAAAAAAGTGAAGCTACGACACCTGTACGTAGTAAACAATCAAAGCAACTCCCTCTGCTTTGCTATCAGCTTGGCTCATCTCACCCACCCTGATTTTACCGACAGTCAGGCTTTTGAATACGGTTGAGAGCTGCAACGCCTTGCAGGCTTCAGTGACCAGACAGAAATATCCCTCAGCGACATAGGGAGATTTGAGCAGATACTGAATTGTAAGATTGTGGTGCTCTACAGACAATTCAGTAACTGAACTCTTGTACCTTTTGATACAGACTTTAAGTCACCTCAGCCATTGTATCTTTTCCTTTTTCAAAACCATTACTATGGCATAAAAAATGTTGGGGGTCTTTTAGGCTCAGAACACTTCTGCACTTGCTGTCACAGAGGTTACTATCGTCCCGAGAAACACTACTGTGCTAATTATTGCAATCTCTGTTTGACCCAAAATGCCCCACTCATTCTTCTGACCCAGTATTCTGCTCTGCATGCAACAGAACATGTCGTGTTCAGTGTTACTTGAAGCACAAACAGCCTAAACCCCTGACTGATTCAAATCTCAGTTTGTGCCAGCAGATGTATAAATGCAGTGACTGTAAACGACTCTTTCCGCATCACGCAAAGCACATGTGTGTAACTAAAAAATGTAGAATCTGCCGAGAGGATCTGAAGGAACAATCTGAAATTCCTTCTCCTCAGCATCTGTGCTACATGACAGCCCTCAAAGCTGAAGACGAACACAATGAAAACATAATCTTTTACGATTTTGAAATGTTCGTTAACCAGGACAGTGCGCACATACCTTATCTGGTGTGCACAAAATCACTCAGTGGGGAAGAGTGGAACGCTTATGGTCTAGACTGCGTTAAAATGTTTGTACGGCATTTCAGGAAAAAAAAAATACAGAAAGGCTACCTTCATAGCACACAATGCTAAAGGATTTGACAGCTACTTGATCCTGAGTTACCTGGTGGGGGACGGTATGACACTCTATATCATCGCTCAAGGTAGTAAAATTATCTGCTTTACAGAAACTGATTTCCAGTTAAGGTTCATTGACTCGCTGTCATTCCTCACCATGCGTCCCGGTGCTATGCCTAAGGCTTTAGGTTTCTTAGACAAATCCAAGGGTCATTTTCCCCATAAATTCAGCTCGCAGGACCATTTCAACTACAACAACTACTGGTATTACTTTTATATAACTCCTTACTGGCGTTGGAGGGCAAGGTCACATAAAAACCTTCACGGTTGCTGTACTCCATGCTTCTCTATTCTTTAGTCTGTATGATCCGTAGAGCTCTGTGCGAGATGTTTTATATACCTACTACGTCCGAGGCTTTGACCCAACTGTTGAACTTTTCTGGCCAGTTTTTCCATTGTACAGAAACCTGTCTTTCACCTTTCAACACGCGTCGTTTTAAGATTTTCTCCACTTGAAACATTCTGTCTCCTGTCATTTTCACTTTTTGCAGCTCTGGTTCATAAAACGATCCCTCAATAGGTTCCCCATCATAATCTTCTAGTTTGTATACAGAAGGTGTGCGTGAAATACTGCGTGTCACTGTAAATACTTCATCTGTGAAACTCTGTTCGTATTTTTTATCAAACACTCCTCTCAACTTGGATATTCTGACCAGATCCCCTTTCTTAAGTTTCATCTTTATTTTAGGACAAGAGAACTTTGTACCATTTGTACCGTACAGGTTAAGAAACACTTTTCCAGCGTTCTCAGAGGTCACTTGCATAGGCATCATTATTATACTCTGGTGGTAACTGTTTTTGTAACTGTCTAGTAAGTCATGTAAGACCTCAAGGTATCGTCTGGTGTTCTGAGGCGTAAAATATCTCCACATTCTGGTTTTTAACGTACGGTTAGATCTCTCCACCACCGAGGCCTTCAAGTCACTAGCCGTATTAAAATGTACGATACCGTATTTCTGCATTAGAGTCTGAAAGCTCTTGTTAAAAAATTCTTTTCCCGCGTCCGTTTGTAGCTTTTTAGGTACTTGACTCTCTAATAACACTGACTCGAAAGCCTTTACTACTTCAGACACTGTCTTTTTCTTCAAAACGTGTGCATAGGCTTTTTTTGAAAATACATCTATAACGGTTAATAAATAATTGAATCCATCATTATGATCGGCCAGGGCTTGCATGTCACACAGGTCAGCTTGAAATTGATTCAGAGGTTTGGTTACAAATACTCTGTTTCGTTTGAAATGCACTCGCGCTGGTTTATGCAGAGTATAGGCATCCTGCTCTGATAAAAAGTCTTTAACATTCTCAACACTGACTCTGTCACCCGACTCATGCTCAACACCCTGACGAAGTCTTTCTACTCCTCCAAAGCTAGCTGGATGACTGGGGTTGTAATACACGCTTTTCATGAGACGCTTCTCAGCCATCCTGTCTCCTAAACCTTCAAACACCGTCTACCCTATGCTGATTGTGTGAGATATCTTTTTTTTTTTTTTAAGGGAATCTGTTCCTTTTTTTCTCAAATCATTTTTATTGTAAAAGTCAAGTAAATTTTTTGCCTAACATACCAGCAAGTTATAAAACACCATGCAATCAGATTACAATCAGGATATATGACTAAAAACAAAAAACTTTCTTTTTATTCTTTCATTTTCTTGATATAACAACAGCATGCAATCAGATTACAATCAGGATATATGACTACAAAAAAATAAAAAAAGAAATGGACGAAGAACAATAGTGTCAAGGCAGGCCAAGGACACCTTCTAGCAAAGCAAGAAGGTGTCCTCAGCTCAGGCCTCAGACCCTAATAATAATAAAACACACAGTGTTAAATCAAAATACGTGTCCGGGTTTTTTTTTTTATTTTTTATTTTCAGAAGGCTTAACAGCTTGTGCATGTCCCGCTGTAACAGTCTGCCACAGTCTGCAGCTGTCCGAGTTACACTGGATCCTGACCAGTCAGATTATCGTACACATCAAACAGTTTCTCATAGATTTGCCTGGCGGTTTTCAGTTCGTGCAGGAGAGTCTCTGCCACGGCGCGGACTGTGAGATCGTCCACGGTCAGACGACGGTTGATCAGCAGATACTGGATGGACGGGATGAAGCGAGGGGTGATGAGTTTATTTCACCAGACTGTGATAGTATTCCTGGAAAAAGTAGTCCTCCAGCACCTCCAGGCACTCGTGCTGTTTCTGACTGGGGTGACTGATCTTGCAGCCGTAGGACTGATCCCCGCGGTAGCTGGTGATAGTCAGGTTGAGCAGATGATAAACAGTAAATTTTTGGTGTCAAAAATGAGGGAGGACATCCACCCGTCAACCTCATCTTCCAGCTCCTCTCCCTCATCCTCCGAACAAGGGGGTGTCTCAGGGACCGAGTAAGGCATCGGGTCCGGCTGACTCTCAGGTAGGGTTTCAGTCACGCTGCCAGGCGTGGTTTCAGTGGTTGTAGAATAAGTCACCCGCTCCTTTGAACGAAGTTTGTCCTCATCAGACATGAATACAAAGTCCGTCATTCCGTTATAGGTAAAGTCGGAAAAAGAGTATGGACAAGGGCTGAGGTGACCCATGGTGAGTACAAACCACGACAACAGCTTGAACACCGAGTACAAGTAAGTATGGAGGAGAAGTTCTGATTTTTATAACACAAGAAGGGGGTGTGGTTTGGAAGTAGGAGGTTTGAGGAGGCGTGGTTAGGGAGTCTTTGGAATCGGCGGGAAAAAAAAAAAAAAAAAAAGCTCAAAAAGCTAGAGTTTTTCTCACCACCATCGTATCTTTCCAGCTGCGACAGCTCTGGAAAAGGGACGATATCCTCTCCTTTATTTCCATCATCTTTTCCAGCCAAAGTGTAGTAGGTGTGACTAAGGCGGTGCGAAATAATCCACAGTCAGGATTAAGTCTCTCCAAAACAAAAAAGTCACTGGACCTCCTCCCTTCCTTGGCCACAGAACACAGACTGGCTCAAGTGAACCATTTGCCTGAGCTTGTGGTTCCGGACAGCCATATTGAACTTAAGAGGATTTCCAACTTTCCAAGCTCAGTATCATTAAACTGAACACCCATCCTCCGTCGTTTTTGAGAGGGAGGATTCTCACTCCCACATCTTTCTTTCTTCCCATTCTCCTTTTCCTCCTACTCCTCCTCCTCCTTCTCCTCTCCTTGTTCTTTCTCCTCTTCTTCCTCTTCCTCCTCTTCTTCCTCGTCTTCTTCCTCCTCCTTCTCTTCCTCGTCTTCTTCCTCGTCTTCTTCCTCGTCTTCTTCCTCGTCCTCCTCTTCTTCCTCCTCCTCCTCTTCTTCCTCACAGTTAAATCTTATTCCTACTAGTTTCTTAGAAACAGCCATCTTTATCAGCATCTTCATTATGGCCCAATCCTCAGCATTTAGCACCATCATTGGGGTTGAAGGATCCAGAGTTTCCCTGTCACGAAGTTGGTACAAGCAGAGCTCACCCGCAGCGTAGTTGAAAACATATCCCCATGATGCAGACACCCAGGGATGTAGAGACCATTCTTCCTGCAGACTTGCCGGCGGTGGCACCTGGGTCCGGCCCAGATACATCGTACATTTCTTAGGAGCACCCTGTACCGTGAGTATGTTCTGGTAGACAGTTACGGGCGTCATGCCCAGAAACGATGAGGACCATCCATCGTCGGTTGTATCCATTTTTGTTTCGGTTTTTGATGACTTTTCTGTTTACTTGTCCTTTAAAATCCCTTTAGCACACTTGTCATCACACTGGTCCTCATGCAGACTTATACAGGCGGATTCATCTCCATCCAAAGGTTTAGAAACAGCATTTTCCACGAGAAAAGACTTCACAGAAAGCACCTCCATTTTGACGAAACTGAAAAGACAGTCAACTGATAGGAAAAGAAAAGAGAGAGGCAGTGGTTTTAACCCCTTCTCAAAAAGTCATCTAACCTCTCATTGGTGCACTCAAGTTCTCGCATTTGTCATTGGTCCACTCAAGTTCTCGCATTTGTCATTGGTCCACTCAAGTTCTCACGCTTGTTGTTAGAAGTTCCCACGGGTGGGGCCACCCCCAAGTTCCCACGGGTGGGGGGAGTTGATTGACAACATCAGGTTGGGGGGGGGGCAGGAGCAATATGCTGCTCCTGCTCTGTTTCGTCTTCTTCTCAGTTTCTGGCAGACGAAAGCTTGAAAAGATACATTGCTGCCCCCCACAGGTCACAAATAGGAAACTGAATAGCTCACAGTCTGAAAGGCATCTGCCCTGGCTGTACCTGCGAAACGGCTTTTACTCATATGAGAAATATCGCCATGGTTCATACTTGTGAGATCTTGTGGCACGAGATCTCGTCACACCCCTAGTAGCTACACTGCAAAAACTCATAATCTTACCAAGTAAATTCTTGTAATTTCTAGTCAAAATATATCAACACACTTAATATCAGACATTATTACTTTAAGGGTAACATTTCAGTAAGATACTGGAACTTGTTTCTAGATGAATCATCTTGAATACCTTGTTGAGTAAAACCATCCTGAAAACATCGCAATTTGAGTCATATCTAAAAACAAGCTTTTTTGACATGCATGTTGTTTTTTAACTGCTGCTGAGTCATTTGTGAAAGATAAATCATCTTGTTTCAAGGGACAGACTTAGCTTGAAATGAGAAAAAAACTTGCTTTATTTAAATCTGCAGGACAACTCACACATAGCACATATTTTGATAACCATTCTAAAGTACATAGTGGCTATTTTTTCTTATATTTCCATTAAATATTGCACAATCCACTTTACTGACACTATATGCTCAATTTGCCTTATTCCTAAAAAGTCTTTAATCTTTCCTTTTACATAGTAAACATTTTTCACTTCAGAGGCTGGGCCCGCATCAACTTCATTTTAAAAATAGGATGTCTCTCAGTCACATTCTGACTGCATTCATACAGCTGGTTGTGCTTCACAAGAGATTTACAAATATTATTAAACTACTTTTTAAAGGCCACTGCTTAAAAAAACCAAAAAAATAATGCTTTGACTCAAAGTGCAAACACATATGCACTCCTCTCCGCGCATCTGGAGGGAAATCTCTCCAGCAACGGGGAGAGGAGTGTGGCTGTTTTTGGCTATAAACAACCACATAGTTCCATGCACAAGCTTCCCATTTCAGAAGAAGACAAGACTAAAGCCTGGCTCACACTACAGGATTTTAAAAATCTTAAAAGATTCTGAAATCGGGTTGTATCTCACACATAAGGACAATCTTCACAGATCATCTTCTCTTAAATCTTAAGCACACTCTAACATCAAGATTTGAAAATACTGACCACCGCACACTACAGGATTTCACCAAGATTATTTGACCAGAGAGAGTGATGCACCACATGTGCTCAGTTGTTTGATCTGAGGTTTTTAGCGCACTGGTGGGACAGGAGGAGAGAGAAGTGGAGCTGTCTGCAGCGGTGCCTTTCATCCATTGCGCGCACGCAGAGGGACAGAGGTGACCCTGTTGCTGTATCAGTCAATATTGGCATGATCTCACACCGATCACTGATAAAACAACAGTTTGCTGCTGGATGAAAATGGCGTGGTTATGTGTTATTATTAAAGGCATTATTGAACTGGCTCGAGTGGGCCAGTGAAGCGTGCAGTCAGCTGACCCAGAGCCTTTCAGTTGCACTTTGAGCCTACGTTTGCTGTCTGTTGTGTTACTACCATTTCATGAAGACATCAATGATCCATATTAAACTGCAGGAAAGGAGCATAATCTGGCACCTTTAAATCCAGCCATTTTGTATTGAGCTAGAGTGTCACCGTAGACAGACATAACTGCCCAATAAATTGTCCCCTCACCTTTTGCAGTGATAACCTGGACACCATTACACAGCTCAGTTTAGTCACAGTCCTTTCAAATATCTCATCAATACCACAAAATTTTACTATAGCTAGCAGCCGGGTGGCAGCAAGTTTCGATCTTTATTTGGGGTTGATATTACCTAAAATGTAATAAATCAGTAACAACTTGTTTTTGTTCGCCTGAGATCCAAGAGGATCAGATAGCTCAATGTCATCTGTATATAAAATCAACTGCAATGCTGTGGGAACTTCCAAAAACAGTTGATATGACTTAAGAATGTCTCCATCAATGAAATCTTTAAAAAAAATCCATCCTTGCATTGCTGTGGCCTCTCGTCAATCATTGCAAGAATTCTTGGATGTAAGAGTAGCTGCTCCAAACTTTTCACTACTGGTATATAATATAAACTTGCTAGGCGCTGCCCAAGAGCTACAACAGCTCTCTCATCTTTGTCCATTTCTTGTAATTTTTTTTGTCTCTTTTTCGTCATCTTTGTATTTGGAGTGGATCATCACTTTGTATGGTTCATTGTCGGTCACGGACACCAAACTTTTTGTGGCCCTGGCGATATTTTGTACTACTTTTCTCCTGTGTTTGTCTGGAGATCCTACATGTAACCATGGCTGCATTGTTTACATGTGAACTCAGCTGTTAGCAGCCTGTAGTATGTCAATGCTAACTAGTGTAGGGCTTGATGATTTCCCTGGAGGTGAGGAGCAGGAGGTGAGGATGACGTGCTGGTTCTCGGATGTGAGCTGGGGGGTGACAACGTGGACCTGTCCTTCCATCCATCGTTGTTGGGAACGTGGGATCTAGCTCCGGGGGATGGACGAGCTAGCCGTGCTAGCCCAGCGGCAGAGGGGCTGTATTAACTGTATTTTAGATATTAAATCATGGATGGCAGAGAACTTTTTAAAACTCAACCAGGACGAAAAACAGGTTCTAGTCCTTCGCACTGGAACTCAGAAAGAGAAACTGAACGCTTAAGCTTAAAGTTCTGGCTTCTAACCCATGTTAGCAGGTTAAGAATCTGGGAGTAACATTTGACTTAGATCTCAGTTTTGAGCCACATATTAAAAATCTAGTCAAAATAGCATTTTATCACTTGAAAAACATCACCAAAGTATGTCAGTTTCTCTCTCGAGCCAATGCAGAGACACTAGTTCACGTTTTTATTACATGTAGAATTGATTATTGTAACGCTCTTCTTTCTGGTCTTTTGAAAAAGAAAATTTCTCAGCTTCAGCTGCTCCAAAACTACACTGCCAGAATGCTGACTAAGACCAGAAAGAGAGCCCACATTACACCAATTTTAAAGTCTCTGCATTGGCTACAAGTATCTTTTAGGATTGATTTTAAGGTTCTCTTAATGGTTTTAAATGTCTTAATGGTGTTGCACCTTCCTATTTATCCGACTTGCTTTTATCACATGTGCCTATGAGAGCCCTCAGGTCTTCAGGTCAAGGATTTTTAACAGTACCAAAAGTTAACACAAAGACCCACGGTGAGTTACGACCCACGACTGTGGAACAGCCTGCCTGAAGACCTGAAGGCTACACCGAGCTTAAACGTTTTTAAAAGCAAACTTAAAACTTGCCTTTTTAGTCTGGACAAAATTCACGAGAGAGAAATCACATCATCTTACAAGAAAGCATGGCTGAGTGGAAAGCTTTAATTGGCCAATACAACCAGTGGTTGGATGTTCAGGCTATGGGTTTCACTATACAGACTGAAACTTAACTTTTTTTTTGTTTTAACAGTGCACTCCTACCTGTTTTTTTTCTCCTTTTAAAGTTCAGTTTAAGTCTTTAGTTAATGTGGCATTTATTATTGGCTAGTTGTGACCAACATGTTCATGGTAATTGAAACCTTTAAATGTTGCTAGCACTCTGTATTAAGAGTTTATGTCAAAGGCTGAGCAGTTTGTGTGTCCAGTTTGCCTTTGAGGCTTTTATCACTTAGATGTTTTGATCTGACCAGAACTACTTGCTCATATTATTTGACTGTTCTGCTACATATTGTAATTCCATACACACAATGAATCAAAAGGTTAAAAAAGAAAATGTCTTTCATTGAGTAGTCCTCAGTTTATGGGACTTGTTTGCTTTACAAACACAAAATAAATATGTTGCATGAATATGAAACTTGTTGAGGAAATTTCAGGAATCTTGACACTTGATGAAGAAGACTCAGGAGAGGAGGAGGAACTCAATGTGAGAAAGGGTGTTCAGGGAGATAGGAACGTATGAACCGGATCCAACCCAGACTAGGAAAACACTGTCTCTGTGTACAGACAACTTAAAGGCAAATACAGGTATTATTGTGACACAAATAGAAGCAATTAACTAAGGAAAGGCATAAAGCAAAGTTCCCACTTCTGATCTCATTTCAAGCCAGTTGTGGACTTGAATCAAGAAGAGTGTCAGTATTGTAGACCTAGAAATAAGTTTAGTAGACTTGAAACAAAGTTGACAAGATGGACGGTAAATAAAAGAGGCTACTTTTGAGGAGAAAAATACAATTTTTGAGCATCGTAAGCTTATTATGAGACACAAAACTTCACAGTACTATAAAAACGTACTTCAAGATCTCTCTTACCTCGAAAAGCCTAAATCTTTTGTCTTATTTAAGAAATCTTAATAAGGGAATTTTCATTTGTTCCATTGGCAGATTTTTTTTTTTTTTTGTCTTATTTCAAGCAAAAACATTTGGTTTTATTTAATTTTTTAAATTTATTTTTAGAGTGGCCTTTTTTCCAGAGTAGATGTAAGGCTGTCAGGACCTTAACATAACGTGAGCTGTCTAAAATGACGCTCTGTTGATGTGGTGAAGAAACCAAGTTCAGCCGAAGTATAAAAAGTGGTGCAGATGTACTTCCTGCGGTAACAGACACTGCAGGTTCTTGCTGAAGAGAAAGTTTAAAAAAAAAAAAAAAAAAAAACACCACTGATAATGGAAGGGGTCACAAGCAGTAAGCTGATTAACCTGTTTGAAATTGCTTTCATATGCACAACAACAACAACAAATAAAAATGTAAGCGTGTTTTAAATCCAAACATTTGGATATGTTGTATTCAAGATGTATATTCAAACAACATATTTATATACATATATATTTTTTAATAACATTTTTCATTTCTTTATTTATTTTTAGCCATTTGTGGTGATCTTTTATCAATCAGTAGTTAGTATCAGTAATATCAGTTAGTATGTTACATTTTATATCTGTATTTTGAGACTTTTGACCCATTTGAATTATGCAGACAAAGCTGCAAAACAAGTTGGTTCTCAGGTGCTCTGTGTCCATGTACCTGGATGAATACACGGACACTGTGACATCATTCATCAGCCTGGGCGAGGAGGTGTGTCCCCCTCCGCTATAGGCAGATCTTCAACAACGACAAGCCCTGGTTTTCAGCCCATCTCAGGAGGCTGCGGTTGGAGAAGGAGGTGGCCAGGCGTAGCGGCGACGTGGCCTTGTTTAGGCGAGCCAAGTATGAGCTTGCCAGAGCGGTGAGGGAGGCGAAACACCGCTTCTCAGAGAAACTGCGGCAGCAGCTCTCTGAGGGGAACTCCTCCTCCATCTGGAAAGGCCTCAAGACCATCACCAACTACAAGACTAGGTCCCCGCAGGCGTCGGACAACCTCCCCCTCGCCCATGAGCTCAATGAGTTTTACTGTCGCTTTGAGAAGGAGAGTTTCCCCCCTGCCCTCCCCCTCCACCCCTCAATGACTCTGGTTTCCCTCTTTCCCCTGACCCCTAGGGACATCAGCAATATGTTGCACTACTGCACTTTATATCATACTATTTATTTATTGTTATTTCTGCACGGTGTTTTTCGTTTTCTTTTTTGTTTGTTGGTTATTTGTGAAAAAATTTGATTGCACACTGTACTTTGCCAAAGCAAATTCCTATGTGTTATACACAATGGTAAATAAATGAATCTGAATCTGAATCTGAATCTGAATCTGAACTGTGCAGACTGATGTATCGGTACCTGTACAAAACAGATTAGGGTCTGGGTACAGATAAAAGTCATCATAGATTATTTTATTGGTTTAATCCATTTAGGGGACAGTCACTCTGCTTCTCTGCAGAAAAACACTAATTTTTAAAGTGATGCCCCATGACAGGTTACATCTTACAGAGGGCTTTACACCAACCCAGAACTGGTAAGATTTTACTTTTCAAGTAGAAATCCATTCCTCAACCAGAAAACAGGTTCCAGAGATGACTTTAAACTGACAAAGCAGGTGCAGAACATGAGACGTAAAAGTTGGTATCCATTTAACTTCTTCTTAAGAGCTGTTTAGCAGCAGCAGGACTGACCGCTGTGATAACAGACTTCATTCATGTGAATAAATAAGAGTGGTGCTTCTTTTCCAAGCAGAGCTGCTGTGGGTCAGCACAGGCCTGGGGCACACAAAAAGTAAAATGCGCCAAAATAGAGACATGTTTGGCATTTTTTATGTCTGTTTGAGAAAACTTTGCATTGCAAATCATTTATTGACTATTATTCATTGAACTAAGAATATTCAATCACCGCCACAAGCCCCCACCTGAGCACTGTGTTTTGTTTTCACCTTGAAGAGAACAAACCACAGAGAGGGCTGCGTGCTGTATCAGGGAAGGCCCCCATCCATCAGAGGAAAGCAACCAAACCACCAGTGACTTTTCCGCTCTTCTGTGTGGGTCTGTGGGCTCATTGTCTGTCCTTGAAGCACACAACAACATGTAATTAAGAGCGTTTGCGAGACGCAACTCACCAAAAACGATGAAGACAAATGGTGAACAGGAGGAAAATGCAGCATGACAAACAGATTGTACTTTCTCACACATAGCACTGAATCAATACATCATCAAACATCCCTCCAAGGGGAAACGGCACACGTTTTCAGTTTTGCTTCAGCTCGGCAGCTTATATGGATTTTTCTCTGCATGTTTATTCAAGTATTGCAACAAAAAACTAAATAAAGGACGAGTGTGAGGAGGGGAAGAGACACAGGAGAAAGATGTTGCGTTAAAAGCGCGGTTGTTGTATTGAATGAACAAATTAATTATGTTAGCAAATATTCACACTTCAGCTCCAGTACTTTCTCTCCAAGTTTCTTCAAGAGGTGAGCTCTGTACACAGATTACAGTATGTGGTGTCTTTTACTGGGGCTAACTCAGAGCCACTGAAAAAAAGAACTTTGTTTCTGTCTCATTCTGGAAATAACCAGAGTCCCCGGGCACAGATGTGAGATCAGCCTAATGTTTCTCATGCCTGGACCTCAACCTTCTCTGAGAGGGGGGAGCAGAGCAAAAGCACCAACTTCTCTATGTTGCTCATTATTGCACAGTATCTCTAACTGGGGGGGGGGGGGGGGGGGGGGGGGGGGGGGGGGGGGTGTTCAGAGAGGAGGACAAAAATGATCATATCAAGTACTCCTGTAGGAGTCCTGCTCACCTGGTCTAAGGCTTTGTATTTATTCATCTCACAAGGAGGCTGAGAACAGACAGCCACAGAAGTGATACTGACCTCTTTGCTTTACTGTTTTGCTTACAGGGTTTGTTATGGATATAATAACCAGTTCACTTAACTAGCTGTCTTAAAATAAACATGACTAACTGAAATAAGTTTATGCAAAAGAGCCACCCTATTTCTCCATTTTCTGCTACAGAGCCAAATAACTGTAGGTTTGGTAGACAGGAGCCAGGTTACCTCATTTGCGAAGTATCCCATCCCCTTCCTCACCTATCAGCAACCTGCCCAACATGTCCCCACCCCCCAGCTTAAAGTGAAGAAACAGGTCTCAACAAGTGTCTTTGAGTCTCTCTTTCATCCCCTTTGTCTTGTTCTCATTATTTAGCCATTTTTCTGTGTGTTCATAAGACTGTAAGTGGCTTGTTAATTCATCAGCATTTCTTAAAATGCTCCGTGTCGCAGTGACGATTGCTCTAAGACTGCAAGGGAAGCTCAGCTTCCCCTAAAATGTCCCCCCAAAAAGTGGTGATATGTGCTGCTGTGTGAACATTTTATTGACAAAATATGCGCTAGAATTCCTCCATCTTTTGTTCAGAATCAGCTACCTATCACAGGTAACTGACTCGACCTTCTTCTCATTCATCCCTGCAGCGTCTCAGCGCTTTAACACAGTTGGACGCTGGGCGTCTTCTGACTTCAGTGGGGAAGCGTAGAGTGGGTTGTTCCACTGTGGAAACTGGATGGTCATTGGATAAACACTGGGCTTTGTCCCGCCCATCGGATGCTCAGCATCTCTGGGGATCTACAAGGCAGTGGGCTGGCCTGGACACTGGGATTCTGCATGATGATTGGATGATCTGTCTGAGGTCGAATCCCATATTGATTGACAGTGAAATGAGCCTGTCAGCAATCTTGAAGTATAACCCTCCACCGGAGCATCTTCTGAGTTCTACAGTTAGTTGTTTTGGACTGATCCGGAGGCTTTATCGATCCCCAGCGAGTTTGCCAGCTTGCCGGCAGCTCCAGCTGCCGGCAAGCTGGCACAGAGGGTAGAATTTATGTTTAAATGAATAAACAAATGTATGATTTATGTCCTGCCTCTGTTATTAACGCTACCAGAGTTAGCCTGTGTTTTTGAGTTTATTGGAATGTTCTGTTAAGTGAGCTGTCCCTTTAAGAAAGACGGCAGAGTAGGTCACGTAGCAGTCAGGAAGTCAGGCCGAGACGCTGCTCTGCGCTGGGCCTCCCATGTCCTCGCAAACATCTTGTGTTTTTTTGTGGCATCTTTGTTTCACCCTTTCAATTGCCAATACACCTGGGCTCAAGTGTTCAACCTGGTGTCCAGAGTTTTGATGAGCCAAAGGTGTTTTGCTTACTGTCTTCCTGAACAGTGAGCATAAGGAAGACAGGATAATGTAGGTCGGAAAAAAATGAGCTTCCCCTCTTTGACTGACCAGCAGCCGCCACTGCCATATAGATATATTTTAAGTAAACTGTTGTCTGTAAACTGTCTTTATATCTGTTTACATGTTGTCTTTAAAGTTTCATATCTGTCAGAACATCACATGCACGCATGTCCACTTAGGGACCGACGCAGAGCGTAGAAAAATGTCACTTTTTCCCACTACAGATCTTTTGGTCCCCATTGTGTTGGTAAATATCTTATGCATTACGTGAAAAAGCAGAAATGAGAAATCTTCATATTTCAAATGATACATGAAAATGTGTGTGTGTGTGTGTGTGTGTGTGTGTGTGTGTGTGTGTGTGTGTGTGTGTGTGTGTGTGTGTGTTGTGTGTGTGTGTGTGTGTGTGTGTGTGTGTGTGTGAGTGTGTGTGTGTGTGTGTGTGTGTGTGTGTGTGTGTGTGTGTGTGTGTGTGTGGTCATTGTGTGTCAGCGTAACGGTGGAATGCTGGCAGGATTCTCTCAAGCTCAGTTGTAGAGTTGCTGTGTGTAAATACCTGAGAAGGTGGAAATACAGAAAATTCATGTTTTACCAGGGACAAATGAGCTAGGAGTTTGAATTAAAGTTTAAACAGTTGAATAACAGACTGGGAAGGAGATGAAGGGCAGGTGCAGGAGGAAATTATTGTGTGGGAGAAACAAAAACAAAGTTCCTGTTGGGATATCAGGTTTCTTGTAAAAGGAACGTAAAACTGATTAAAAAAAACAAGTAAAAATCTCTGTTTGAGAAATTTCAAGCGTTTACAAAGATAGAAAAGAAAAGAATAGAAAATACTTTATTTCTCCCCAAGGGGAAATTCAGGAGTCACAGCAGCATTTAAGAAAACAAAACTAAGAAAGTGTAGATGACGACAGCCCGTCCACCACTCTCCAGCCCAGCCAGTCTCCACCTCCACAGGGTCCAGGACTGAGCCTCCCCAGCAGTCTGTTCAGTGTCTGTCTCCTGGATCCTGTCTGCCCACAGCAGACGAAGCTCCTCCAATGTGGCGCCGGCGTCTGATGTCTGCTCCATCAGCCACGTCCGTGAACAGCACGATGCCACTCTGCCCTCCGGCAGCCCCTCTGCTACTGGGCTAGCACGGCTAGCTCGTCCATCCCACCGGAGATAGATCCCACATTCCCAACAACGATGGATGGAAGGACAGGTCCACGTTGTCACCTCCCAGCTCACACCCGAGAACCAGCACGTCGTCCTCACCTCCTCCTCCTCACCTGGAGGGAAATCATCAAGCCCTACTCTAGTTAGCATTGACATGCTACAGGCTGCTAACAGCTAATTTCACATGTAAACAATGCAGCCATGGCTACATGTACACTGTTAGCTCGGATTTCAAATGTAATTACAAAAAAAATTACAATTTACTTACATAATTTGAGTTTGATTGTATTACTTTAAAATGTGAGTATATGATCGTTGCTTACTATCAAATATCAGTTTATGATACTTCAGTTTGACAGTAATGCACATGTCAACAATTTCACATTATTCTAGCTTTAGATCAGCAAGTTTTAACCCTGATTACTTAAATTCATTAAGTTTACCTTTAACAATGCATTTTGGGAAAAAAATACACAACGTTTTGCCGCCCACCCCTCCCGCCAGCCATTTGGTGATCCATGTGCTGTACACCACTGAAAGAAGAGGCTGAAGCTGCGCACCGCCGCCGTTACTGCTGTTACCGTCGTTACGTTTTACCCCCCACCCCTCCCGCTAGCCATTTGGTGATCCATGTGCTGAACACCAACCAAGGAGGAGGCTGAAGCTGCGCACCACCGCCGTTACTGCTGTTACCGTCGTTACGTTTTACCCCCCACCCCTCCCGCTAGCCATTTGGTGATCCATGTGCTGAACACCAACGAAGGAGGAGGCTGAAGCTGCGCACCACCGCCGTTACTGCTGTTACCGTCGTTACGTTTTACCCCCCAACCCTCCCGCTAGCCATTTGGTGATCCATGTGCTGTACACCAACGAAGGAGGAGGCTGAAGCTGCGCACCACCGCCGTTACTGCCGTTACTGCCGTTACTGCCGTTACTGCTGTTACTGCAGTTACCGTCGTTATTCTTTCTGCTCCCTGCTCCTTGGATATTGGATATTAACGCCGAGTCGGACACCGCCTCTTGACGCCCGCTGGTGAGTCTGGTGAGTGAACAGTAGCAACCGAACTGACTTTTTTAGACGGCCATTGATTGTGCTCTTCTAACTTAACCTACTGCGCTACTTGGAGTTCCGCCGTGCGAGTTTCCTGACGTGTAACTGAATAGGTGAATCGGAGGAGAAGTTGGAGAGAACCAGGAGCTTGTTTTCACCAGGTAGACATCTCCAAGGCCGTATTTGTTTCTTCACTGTAAGGACCGTACGTGGGCAGTGGGAGAAGTAGTCAAAGTCAGTTTTACCAGTCTTTTTTGGTCTGGTGCAGGTGAAATATAAACTTTCACCATAGTAAATGTTCAGCTTTGCTCTTAACACTTATGTAGCATCAATAAAACTATCAGAAGAAATCATTATTTGAACATAAAAGTTTACGGCCTCATCAATAATCTGCTGAATAGTCTCAAAAATACAGGTAATACGTGATAAACCAGCATAACCTTTGACTTCATCTATTTTCTTTTATTGTGTTTAAGTTCAAAAGAAAATATGATTTGGACATGTAAGTACTGCCCTTTTAACTGTGACAAAAGGGCACAGCTTTTAAAACATTATAGGCTAAAACATGGGAGTTATGCCAGAACAGAGCCATTTCCTTGCCTGCATCAGGAATGTCTATGTACATTTAAATCATTAAATGCTCTAAATGTGCATTTGTCCCGCTTTCACAATAAAAGTGCAGATCAGGAGCGAAGTACAGATGTAGGCCTGCCACTGAAGTTTTGCTGTCTGTCATGTGGGTTTGCTGACACTTGTTCAGAGCCTGAATTCTTTACTCACCTGCACACAGCACACTTAAAAGTAAACCATAAAGTCAGTTGCCCTTATAAAGACTGTAACTTTGAAAGCAGTGTCTACTCCACTTTCAAAGCACACAAGAGCAAAGTACATAGAGAACAAAACTGGAAGAGGTTCAAATCAGAAATCATTGGTCAGGATTACAACCCTGACAGTGAGGATCCTGCAGAAGACCACATGTCACAGGCTGATGATGTGGAGGAGTTTGAGGAGGTCAGTGCAGAAGCTAGTGAGCATGATCTACATGATTTAGAAAAACAGCTTGAGCACAACTTGGCATCTTTGTTGTTAAAAATGCAAGCTGTTCTACATATACCAGAGAGTGCTGTGCAAGAAGTAATTCAACAGCTTTATGCTATCAATGAGTTGTCAGAGCCTCTAATGTATAACAGAGTGAGGGCTGTACTCAAGAAATATTACGCTGACATGGATGAAAGTGTTGTGAGAGAGGTTGCTACTACTGTGTCTAAAAGTAATATGATGACATTTTGTGCCAAAGATGGACCATTAGGAACTACCAAAAGAAGAAAGGCATATGTATTTAGAGAGTTTCCACTGGTTAACCCCATAGAGTATGTTGTAGAAAAAGACAAAAGACCACTTGCTTATGTCCCGATTCTTTCCATGCTCCAGAAAATACTCAACAAAACTGATGTGTTACACAAGGCTATGTCAGAAAAAGTCCATGTCCAAGAAGAATATAGGTCATATGTGGATGGGCAGTACTTTAATGAAAACTCCCTTCTCACAAGTGACGAGTTCACAATTGGGCTAGGGCTGTACGTTGATGACTTTGAAGTAGCTAATCCACTTGGGACGTCAAAGCTGAAACATAAAATGTGTGCAGTGTACTGGGTCATTGTCAACATACCTGCAAAATACAGATCAACCCTCAGCTCAATCCATCTCGGTCTTCTGTGTAATACCTCTACAGTGAAAGAGTGTGGTTATGCAAAGGTCCTGCAACCTCTTCTTTATGACCTTAAGACTTTGGAACAGGATGGTGTTTACCTGGAGAAACTAGGTTCAAATGTGAAAGGCACAGTCTTGTATGTTGCTGCTGATAATCTTGGTGCCCACTCCCTTGCAGGATTCCTTGAAGGCTTCACTGTTGACAAGTTCTGCAGGTTCTGTCTAGCCAGCAGCAGTGACACACAGCAACACATGGTAAGTTCTGGAATTTTTCGGCTCAGAGACAAAGACTCCCATGACACACAGGTGCAGGAGGTGAGAGAGGACCCAAGCTTGAGTAGGAGTTATGGTGTGAAAAGAGCATGTCCTTTAACCAATAATCTTGTGCATTTTCATGCAGTGACTGGTTACCCACCTGACATCATGCACTATCTTTTGGAGGGCATTGTTCCAACTGAATTGTCTCTATGTCTTGCAGACCTGATAGGCAAGGGATATTTCACATTATATATGCTAAATCATGCTATCAGGTACTTTGACTACACATTTACTGACAGAACAGACGGACCTCAGGTGATAGGAAAGGGGTTTTGCACCAAAAAGACCATTGGCGGAAATGCACATGAGAATTGGTGTCTCTTGAGGCTCCTTCCTTTTCTAATTGGTCACTGTATCCCTGAGGGTGACAACACTTGGGAGATTCTCATGCTCCTCAAAGACATTGTTGAGTTAGCTGTGGCACCAAGGCACACCCAAGAGACACTGCATTTCCTGGACTGCAAGATAGCTGAGCACAGACAGCTGCTGCAGTCCACATTTCCAGATTTTCGTTTGAAACCAAAGCATCACTATCTGGAGCATTACACAGATCTTGTAAAGAAGTTTGGTCCCCTGACTGAAGTTTGGACAATGCGCTTTGAGGGGAAGCATAAGTTCTTTAAAAAGGCAATCCGCAATACTCAAAATTTTAAAAATGTCGCCATGACACTTGCCACCAAACACCAAAGGGCCGTGAGTTACCATCTTGACTGCAGCTCATATTTCAGACCATCAGTTGAGATGACAAAGGTTACACCAGTTTTGCTTGCCTCTTTCCCTTTGAATGTTCAGAGAGAAATAGCTCAGACGATCACAACTCCAGGGCCAGTTCTTGATGCATCATCTGTCAGCATAGATGGAATCAAGTACCAACCAGGCATGATTCTCTCTTCTGGCTCATGCTCAGGTCTCCCGAACTTTGTTCAGATTGAAAAGATTGTTACAGCTAACACAGACATTTTTTTGGTCTGCCACAAAATGACAGCATGGTATACTGAGCATTTGAGATCCTACCAGCTGCTCTATCACAGTGTCCCCACAATGTCTCTGTTTAAGATGTCAGAGTTGAATGATGTCCTCCCATTATCTGCATAAAGAGTTCAAGGTGAACTCATGGTAACTCTGAAGCGATATGTTATTTGCTAAGTATCTTGTCTTTTTTTTCCCCAGATGGCTGCACAAGAGAAGCTGACTATGAGGATCATTATCACTGAAGCAGATATAAGAAAGATGACAATGATGGCAAAGCCTAACAATGTTGAAGATTTGATTGACTGGCTCCAAAGCACACTCAAAGTAAACTACAACTTCACCTTACAGTTCCAAGATCCCGATTTTAACAATGAACTGTGTAACCTGACAGATCTCTCTGAGCTCCCAGACAAGCCAACCATCAAAATTGTCCCTATCATTACCCTTGTACCAGTCACTGCTCCAGCTGAAGCATGTAGTGACTCAAGCAGCCTCGCAGATACAGAAATCCTGTCCAACTCCTCTTTGGATAGAAGTTTACAGTGGCCAGAAGAATTTGAAATTCCCAAGTTTCCTGTGGATGTTGAGTACAGACTCCGACAAGGCAACCTATTGTATCTTAGGGATGGAGCACATCTGCAAGTAACCAAAGAGCTGAAACATGATATCCTTGAGAAACTGGCTGAGACTATGTATACATATGATGCATACCAATCAAAGCAAGATTTTGAAGCGGTTGCAAAAGCCTTAGTGCAAACCCACCCATGTCTCAAGGAACCAGGCTCATCCTCTGGCTGGGAAGGATGGAAAAATAGCCTAAAGTTCAAGATGGGTAACTACAGAAACAAAATGCGCCTTCTCGGTCGACGTGAGGTCATTGTCAATAGTGGTAAACGTGGAAGATACACAGATGGTGGACCTCCCCACAAAGACATCAAAAAGCCAAGAAAACGGGAGATCAATTTCCTCCCTGAGAATCCTGAAGGGAAGGATGACAGCAACTTGGAAGCATCTCGTCAGGTTCTGGTCAATGAAATGATGAAGAAAATGCCAAATGGATCCCTCATCCAGAAAGAGATGGATGTGACGTTTGCTCTACGGAGAAAAGAAGTTGTTGAGGATGTGTATGAGATCAGCCAGATGGTACAAAGGTGGCCAGCTCTTTTCACAGAAAGACAGGTTTGTTTGATTGTTCTGAGTATTAACAAAGAGGACTATGTATTTTTTTTGCTTATGCCCACTTAACTATGTGATTTTAATAGATGTGAAGAACACAGGCATCTTGTGAAATCAGATGGTAAAGCAGGCACAGGCTTTGAAATAAAACTGTATTTGTTTTTCCAAGGATAGTTTATTTTTGACAATTTGAGTTTGAACTTTGAAGATGGTGATTTGTAGATGTTTTGATTTTTGTGTTTCAGGTTTACTGTGAGTTCAACAGAGTGGTGGGAAAAAATCTCAAAGACAACTTCTTCGGTGCACTGGACCGTTTCTCCCCAAGCCTGATGGATCTCTTCAGGAAAAAGAAAGGTGCCACGGGCCAACTCCTGTCTGAGCTTCTACGTCAAACAAAGGTGGGTTTACTTTACATGCGTCAAATCACTCTTCCTTCTCTCTACGTTCATCTTTTTACCCTTTGACTTTCTTATCTCTCTTTCATTTGGTGTTATCCCTTTTCTCTTGTGCTCTCCATTCTTTAATGTCATCATTTCTTGTCTTATTTCTTCTTTCCCTCTTTCTCCCTGCTTTGCAGTTTGTTTTGTCTCTTGTTTCTATTCTTTCCCTTCTGTTCTCTCCTTTTCTCTCCTGTCATGTCATCTCTTTTTGTCTTCTCCTGTGCTATTTAGTAAATTTGCATTAAAATCTATGTGTAGAGTTTGTGGATTGTATTTTATAAGTAGATGTTATGTGTTTGTAAAGTGTCTTTGATAATAATGAAAATCACTGCATAAAACTGATCTATTATTATTGCATGCATTCTCAGTAAAGTCTAATATATTTCAGACCACTGAGCCAACAGATATCAGATGCCTTTGTCTTCGGGGACTGCCAGTCATCTTGGGGGATGAGCCCTCTGCCTTCTTCAAAACCTGCACTGTAAGTAGAGTAATTTATTGGAACTGTACTCTGTGCAAAATGAAGATTTTTGGCCGCTAATTTCAAAATTATTAAATCAGCACTGTTTTCCAAACTTTCTAAGAATGCTGAGTCTATAATCATAATTGTAGAATTCAGACTTTAGACTCTGAATTATAAAAAACATTGAGAAGAAGTCAGAATTCTGAGATTTTGATTTCAAAGTCAGCTTTCTGACTTTCTCAGAATTTTATGTAAAGTCTGAGAAAAGGCAAGAATTCTGAGATTTTGACTGTTTTTCTCACAATCAGAACTCTGACTTTTAACAGAACTCACTTTTTCACCCACTC